>NC_088415.1:91223559-91278559 GCF_034236695.1 Oncorhynchus nerka
GAGAGAGAGAGAGGAAGAGGGAGGGAGAGAGAGAGGAAGAGGGAGGGAGAGAGAGAGAGAGGAAGAGGGAGGGAGAGAGAGAGAGGAAGAGGGAGGGAGAGAGAGAGAGGAAGAGGGAGGGAGAGAGAGAGAGGGAAGAGGGAGGGAGGGAGAGAGAGGAAGAGGGAGGGAGGGAGAGAGAGAGGAAGAGGGAGAGAGAGGGAAGAGGGAGAGAGAGAGAGAGGAAGAGGGAGGGAGAGAGAGAGAGGAAGAGGGAGAGAGAGAGAGAGAGAGGAAGAGGGAGAGAGAGGAAGAGGGAGGGAGAGAGAGAGAGGAAGAGGGAGGGAGAGAGAGAGAGGAAGAGGGAGTGAGAGAGAGAGAGGAAGAGGGAGGGAGAGAGAGAGAGGAAGAGGGAGGGAGAGAGAGAGAGAGGGAGAGGGAGAGAGAAGAAGAGGGAGGGAGAGAGAGAGAGAGGCAGAGCAGAGTAGGATCGAAACGTCTTCCGGTTACTTTAACTTGGTCAGTGGGGATTCAACACACTGAGAACCCCATTAGCTTGTATCACCCCTTCAGTCAGGTCACTTATTAAATTCCTTCTTTGAGTAAGATTTCCTCCATCAGAAGATTGCATATTAAATTCCTCAGGTCTATCTTTAGATCTACAAAGACCTATACTACTTCATTTACATTTAAGTCATTTAGCAGACGCTCTTATCCAGAGCGACTTACCACTGTTAACAGATCCAAACACTCTGAGATTAGCACTGTTTTTATCTTCATATAGTGAGAATATTGTCAATAAGAATAAAATAAATAAATAATAATAGTTAATAAAAAATAAAAATAATAATAAATTCAAATAAAATCAAATGTTATTTGTCATAAACAACAGGTGTAGACTAACAGGTACCAGTGCTGAGTCAATGTGCAGGGGTATGAGGTAATTGAGGTAGATATGTACATATAGGTAGGGGTAAAGTGACATTAACAACAGGTGTAGACTAACAGGTACCAGTGCTGAGTCAATGTGCAGGGGTACGAGGTAATTGAGGTAGATATGTACATATAGGTAGGGGTAAAGTGACATTAACAACAGGTGTAGACTAACAGGTACCAGTGCTGAGCCAATGTGCAGGGGTACGAGGTAATTGAGGTAGATATGTACATATAGGTAGGGGTAAAGTGACATTAACAACAGGTATAGACTAACAGGTACCAGTGCTGAGTCAATGTGCAGGGGTACGAGGTAATTGAGGTAGATATGTACATATAGGTAGGGGTAAAGTGACATTAACAACAGGTATAGACTAACAGGTACCAGTGCTGAGTCAATGTGCAGGGGTACGAGGTAATTGAGGTAGATATGTACATATAGGTAGGGTAAAGTGACATTAACAACAGGTGTAGACTAACAGGTACCAGTGCTGAGCCAATGTGCAGGGGGTACGAGGTAATTGAGGTAGATATGTACATATAGGTAGGGGTAAAGTGACATTAACAACAGGTGTAGACTAACAGGTACCAGTGCTGAGTCAATGTGCAGGGGTACGAGGTAATTGAGGTAGATATGTACATATAGGTAGGGGTAAAGTGACATTAACAACAGGTGTAGACTAACAGGTACCAGTGCTGAGTCAATGTGCAGGGGTACGAGGTAATTGAGGTAGATATGTACATATAGGTAGGGGTAAAGTGACATTAACAACAGGTATAGACTAACAGGTACCAGTGCTGAGTCAATGTGCAGGGGTACGAGGTAATTGAGGTAGATATGTACATATAGGTAGGGGTAAAGTGACATTAACAACAGGTATAGACTAACAGGTACCAGTGCTGAGTCAATGTGCAGGGGTACGAGGTAATTGAGGTAGATATGTACATATAGGTAGGGGTAAAGTGACATTAACAACAGGTATAGACTAACAGGTACCAGTGCTGAGTCAATGTGCAGGGGTACGAGGTAATTGAGGTAGATATGTACATATAGGTAGGGGTAAAGTACATTAACAACAGGTGTAGACTAACAGGTACATGCTGAGTCAATGTGCAGGGGTACGAGGTAAAGGTAGATATGTACATATAGGTAGGGGTAACAACAGGTGTAGACTAACAGGTACCAGTGCTGAGTCAATGTGCAGGGGTACGAGGTAATTGAGGTAGATATGTACATATAGGTAGGGGTAAAGTGACATTAACAACAGGTGTAGACTAACAGGTACCAGTGCTGAGTCAATGTGCAGGGGCACGAGGTAATTGAGGTAGATATGTACATATAGGTAGGGGTAAAGTGACATTAACAACAGGTGTAGACTAACAGGTACCAGTGCTGAGTCAATGTGCAGGGGCACGAGGTAATTGAGGTAGATATGTACATATAGGTAGGGGTAAAGTGACATTAACAACAGGTGTAGACTAACAGGTACCAGTGCTGAGTCAATGTGCAGGGGTACGAGGTAATTGAGGTAGATATGTACATATAGGTAGGGGTAAAGTGACATTAACAACAGGTGTAGACTAACAGGTACCAGTGCTGAGTCAATGTGCAGGGTACGAGGTAATTGAGGTAGATATGTACATATAGGTAGGGGTAAAGTGACATTAACAACAGGTGTAGACTAACAGGTACCAGTGCTGAGTCAATGTGCAGGGGTACAGGTAATTGAGGTAGATATGTACATATAGGTAGGGGTAAAGTGACATTAACAACAGGTGTAGACTAACAGGTACCAGTGCTGAGTCAATGTGCAGGGGTATGAGGTAATTGAGGTAGATATGTACATATAGGTAGGGGTAAAGTGACATTAACAACAGGTGTAGACTAACAGGTACCAGTGCTGAGTCAATGTGCAGGGGGTACGAGGTAATTGAGGTAGATATGTACATATAGGTAGGGGTAAAGTGACATTAACAACAGGTGTAGACTAACAGGTACCAGTGCTGAGTCAATGTGCAGGGGTACGAGGTAATTGAGGTAGATATGTACATATAGGTAGGGGTAAAGTGACATTAACAACAGGTGTAGACTAACAGGTACCAGTGCTGAGTCAATGTGCAGGGGTACGAGGTAATTGAGGTAGATATGTACATATAGGTAGGGGTAAAGTGACATTAACAACAGGTGTAGACTAACAGGTACCAGTGCTGAGTCAATGTGCAGGGTATGAGGTAATTGAGGTAGATATGTACATATAGGTAGGGGTAAAGTGACATTAACAACAGGTGTAGACTAACAGGTACCAGTGCTGAGTCAATGTGCAGGGGCGAGGTAATTGAGGTAGATATGTACATATAGGTAGGGGTAAAGTGACATTAACAACAGGTGTAGACTAACAGGTACCAGTGCTGAGTCAATGTGCAGGGGTACGAGGTAATTGAGAGGTAGATATGTACATATAGGTAGGGGTAAAGTGACATTAACAACAGGTATAGACTAACAGGTACCAGTGCTGAGTCAATGTGCAGGGGTACGAGGTAATTGAGGTAGATATGTACATATAGGTAGGGGTAAAGTGACATTAACAACAGGTGTAGACTAACAGGTACCAGTGCTGAGTCAATGTGCAGGGGTACGAGGTAATTGAGGTAGATATGTACATATAGGTAGGGGTAAAGTGACATTAACAACAGGTGTAGACTAACAGGTACCAGTGCTGAGTCAATGTGCAGGGGTACGAGGTAATTGAGGTAGATATGTACATATAGGTAGGGGTAAAGTGACATTAACAACAGGTGTAGACTAACAGGTACCAGTGCTGAGTCAATGTGCAGGGGTATGAGGTAATTGAGGTAGATATGTACATATAGGTAGGGGTAAAGTGACATTAACAACAGGTGTAGACTAACAGGTACCAGTGCTGAGTCAATGTGCAGGGTACGAGGTAATTGAGGTAGATATGTACATATAGGTAGGGGTAAAGTGACATTAACAACAGGTGTAGACTAACAGGTACCAGTGCTGAGTCAATGTGCAGGGGTGCGAGGTAATTGAGGTAGATATGTACATATAGGTAGGGGTAAAGTGACATTAACAACAGGTATAGACTAACAGGTACCAGTGCTGAGTCAATGTGCAGGGTGCGAGGTAATTGAGGTAGATATGTACATATAGGTAGGGGTAAAGTGACATTAACAACAGGTGTAGACTAACAGGTACCAGTGCTGAGTCAATGTGCAGGGGTATGAGGTAATTGAGGTAGATATGTACATATAGGTAGGGGTAAAGTGACATTAACAACAGGTGTAGACTAACAGGTACCAGTGCTGAGTCAATGTGCAGGGGTGGAGGTAATTGAGGTAGATATGTACATATAGGTAGGGGTAAAGTGACATTAACAACAGGTGTAGACTAACAGGTACCAGTGCTGAGTCAATGTGCAGGGTATGAGGTAATTGAGGTAGATATGTACATATAGGTAGGGGTAAAGTGACATTAACAACAGGTGTAGACTAACAGGTACCAGTGCTGAGTCAATGTGCAGGGGTACGAGGTAATTGAGGTAGATATGTACATATAGGTAGGGGTAAAGTGACATTAACAACAGGTGTAGACTAACAGGTACCAGTGCTGAGTCAATGTGCAGGGGTATGAGGTAATTGAGGTAGATATGTACATATAGGTAGGGGTAAAGTGACATTAACAACAGGTGTAGACTAACAGGTACCAGTGCTGAGTCAATGTGCAGGGGTACGAGGTAATTGAGGTAGATATGTACATATAGGTAGGGGTAAAGTGACATTAACAACAGGTATAGACTAACAGGTACCAGTGCTGAGTCAATGTGCAGGGGTACGAGGTAATTGAGGTAGATATGTACATATAGGTAGGGGTAAAGTGACATTAACAACAGGTGTAGACTAACAGGTACCAGTGCTGAGTCAATGTGCAGGGGTATGAGGTAATTGAGGTAGATATGTACATATAGGTAGGGGTAAAGTGACATTAACAACAGGTGTAGACTAACAGGTACCAGTGCTGAGTCAATGTGCAGGGGCATGAGGTAATTGAGGTAGATATGTACATATAGGTAGGGTAAAGTGACATTAACAACAGGTGTAGACTAACAGGTACCAGTGCTGAGTCAATGTGCAGGGTACGAGGTAATTGGAGGTAGATATGTACATATAGGTAGGGGTAAAGTGACATTAACAACAGGTATAGACTAACAGGTACCAGTGCTGAGTCAATGTGCAGGGGTACGAGGTAATTGAGGTAGATATGTACATATAGGTAGGGGTAAAGTGACATTAACAACAGGTGTAGACTAACAGGTACCAGTGCTGAGTCAATGTGCAGGGGTATGAGGTAATTGAGGTAGATATGTACATATAGGTAGGGGTAAAGTGACATTAACAACAGGTGTAGACTAACAGGTACCAGTGCTGAGTCAATGTGCAGGGTAGAGGTAATTGAGGTAGATATGTACATATAGGTAGGGGTAAAGTGACATTAACAACAGGTATAGACTAACAGGTACCAGTGCTGAGTCAATGTGCAGGGGCAGAGGTAATTGAGGTAGATATGTACATATAGGTAGGGGTAAAGTGACATTAACAACAGGTGTAGACTAACAGGTACCAGTGCTGAGTCAATGTGCAGGGGTACGAGGTAATTGAGGTAGATATGTACATATAGGTAGGGGTAAAGTGACATTAACAACAGGTGTAGACTAACAGGTACCAGTGCTGAGTCAATGTGCAGGGGTATGAGGTAATTGAGGTAGATATGTACATATAGGTAGGTGTAAAGTGACAGATTTTAAACAGTAGCAGCAGTGTATGTGATGAGTCAAAACAATGTTTGTGCAAAAAAAATGTCAATGCAGGTAGTTATTTGGTTAATTAACTAACCATTTAACGGTCTTCTGGGGGTAGAAGCTGTTCAGGGTCGCGGTCTTATGGCGTGGGGGTAGAAGCTGTTCAGGGTCGTGTCGGCTCCAGACTTGGTGCATCGGTGGCAGAGAGAACAGTCTGTGACTTGGGTGGCTGGAGTCTTTGACAATGTTTCGGTGCGTTCCTCTGACACCGCCTGGTATAGAGGTCCTGGATGACAGGCGGGTCGGCCCCAGTGATGTACTGGGCCGTACTCACCACCCTCTGTACCGCCTTGCGGTCAGATGCCAAGCAGTGATGCAGCCAGTCAAGATGCTCTCGATGGTGTAGCTGTAGAACTTCTAAGAGGATCCGAGGGCCCCACGCCAAATCTTTTCTTCCTCCTGATGGGAAAGAGGCGTCGTCGTGTTTTGTCTACGATAGATCCTTAGTGATGTTGACACTGAGGAACTTGAAGCCCTTGACCCACTCCCCCCTGTCGATGTGAATGGGGGAGTACCCTTCCGTTTCCTCTAGATTCTTCTTTGAGTGATATTTGGGACTAAACCCGTTAGGTTTCTATTCTTTCAATGAATCCAACTGTCTGAGAACCCCGCTGATCTTTATCATCAATGCAGTGAGATTGCATGTTAAATTCCTCCTTCTAGTTGTCTTTCTATGAAGCCTTTATGCGACCAGACTAGAGAGACTTCGGAAGACTCCATTCTTGTCGGATCGTGTTACTTTATTATTGTTATTTATTATACTTTGGAAGGCGCTGCTTCCTGTCCGTTGACCCGGTAACAGAAGGACAGAGGGGTGACATAAGGGTGACATAAGGATGACATAGGGGTGACATAAGGATGATGTAAGGGATGGACTGAGACCATTTTTTTCCACTCGTGCCCCCCCATTATTCTCCATATAATAATACTATAATACTTTTACACCATAATTTAGACTGATCCACTGGGTTAAAAATGGACCAGCCCATCTGGCATTTGCCCGGAAATGCCCTATGGCCAGTCCGCCCCTGTATACGGTTTGTTTTAGGGTGACATTAGTTTATTTTTCTTTCTGTCCAGACAAGATTACCCCATGTTGTTGGGGATGGCTGGATGGCTGGATGGCTGAAGGATCATTTTAAAAACATATTTATTCTGGGTTTAGTTTTGTCTTATAAGATGAGGGGTTCAGAGACAAGGGCTGCATTCCAAACAAAGTGCACTATATAGGGAATAGGGCTCTGGTCTAAAGTAGTGCACTATATAGGGAATAGGGCACTGGTCTAAAGTAGTGCACTATATAGGGAATAGGGCACTGGTCTAAAGTAGTGCACTATATAGGGAATAGGGCACTGGTCTAAAGTAGTGCACTATATATATATACCCCTCAGGCCCTCTCTCTCAGGCCCTCTCTCTCAGGCCCTCTCTCTCAGGCCCTCTCAGGCCCTCTCAGGCACTCTCTCTCAGGCCCTCTCTCTCAGGCCCTCCCTCTCAGGCCCTCTCAGGCCCTCTCTCTCAGGCCCTCTCTCTCAGGCCCTCTCTCTCAGGCCCTCCCTCTCAGGCCCTCTCTCTCAGGCCCTCCCTCTCAGGCCCTCTCTCTCAGGCCCTCTCAGGCCGTCTCAGGCCCTCTCTCTCAGGCCCTCTCTCTCAGGCCCTCTCAGGCCCTCTCTCTCAGGCCCTCTCAGGCCCTCCCTCTCAGGCCCTCTCAGGCCCTCTCTCTCAGGCCCTCTCTCTCAGGCCCTCTCAGGCCCTCTCAGGCCCTCATCACCACTGTGTTTGGACCATGATCCTTAGTGAGCTGATCCTTCAGTAACAGTAGAGACACGTCTATATACGGTCTCCCTTTAGAAAAGGATCCACACAAATCATCTGGTTACTGGAACGTTGTCAATGCCTGCGTCCCAAATTGCATCCTATTCCCTATATAGTTCACTACTTTAGACCAGAGCCCTATGGCATCCTATTCCCTACACAGTGCACTACTTTAGACCAGAGCCCTATGGCATCCTATTCCCTATATAGTTCACTACTTTAGACCAGAGCCCTATGGCATCCTATTCTCTATGTATAGTTCACTACTTTAGACCAGAGCCCTATGGCATCCTATTCCCTATATATAGTGCACTACTTTTGAGCAGAGGCCTATGGGTTGGTTCCATGTGGGACGTTTTCAATGTATTCGTGAGTAGTGAAGAGACCCCCTGTGCGTACGGCTCCTTTAAAACCTAGTCCTGCTATTAGCCTGCTTGAAATTCCCCATAACCATACTGTATATCACTGTGACCCTCGGGGGAGGGAGGGAGGGGAACTAAGTCAATTAAATAGTTAGAGAATTCCTCTCGTCTTTGCTGATACAGCTAGTCAGTTGAGAGAGAGATAGAAAAAGGAGAGTGATAGTGAGAGGAACAGGAGAGAGAGAGAGAATTAGAGAGAGAGACACAGACCATAGTATGTGTAACAGTTGTAACAGTGTATGAAACAACAAAAGACACTCCTTCAGTTCCTTTTCCATTTAATAGGAAAGGTTCTCAGTGGTGTTAAATTGCCTGTAAAACCTCAACCCTACTGTTGCAGACCCAAAGGCGTTTTATCCCTCTCTCTCACACTCTCCAACTCTCTCTCTCTCTCTCTCTTTCCCTTTCTCACTCCCCCATGGTCCCTCCCTGTCTCCCCCTCTCCCTCCCTCCCCCTCTCCCTCCCTCCCTCCCTCCCTCTGCAGTCTCTCTCTCTCTCTCTCTCTCTCTCTCTCTCTCCCCCCCCATGGTCTCTCCCTGTCTCCCCCATCTACCCCTCCCTCCCTACCTCTCTCTCCCCCACTTCCTCTTTCCCCCTGCTCTCTCTGTCTCCCCCTCTTCCTCTCCCTCCCTCCTTCACTCACTCCCTCTGCAGTCTCTCTCCTTCTCTCTCTGTCTCTCTCTCTCTCTGCAGTCTCTCTCTCTCTTTCTCTCTCTGTCTCTGTCTCTCTCTCTCTCTCTCTCTCTCTCTCTCTCTCTCTCTCTCTCTCTCTCTCTCTGTCTCCCCCCTCTCTTAACCTCCCTCCCTGTGGGTCTGTAACTGTGGTTTTGTAGAGTGGACCCCATATAGGCGGGGGGGGCTATTAAACCGATTAGATGGCCCCTAATCATCTTTACAGGCCCACCGCCCAGGTTTCTGCATAAAAACACTGGTGGCCGTATCGGTAGATTTTCTCTTCTTAAAACCATCTAGTGGTGTGATAAAACATGTCCATCTTCTTGGAAAACGTCAAACCTCCATCCTTTTTGTTGAGTGTTGTTCTATGGCAAAGCAACCGAGCTACTGCTACAAACAGACGGCCCGATCCAAAGCTGTGTGCTGGAAAACCTTGGTAGAGCACAAGGGTGTGTGGGAGTAGACATTGTGGTGCTCATGTGAATTTCCTGTCCTTTTCATGCTTCAGTTCTACCACTACTTAAAATGTAGTTGATAGGTAATACTGGTAATTACAACAGTAATATACTTCAACTGTGAGGTGAAAGCTATATATATTCATTTAATAGCTTTCATGCTAGATTAAAGGGAGTAATATTTGCTTTTATGGGTTTGTGCTTTTATGAAACTCCTTTTTTTGTTGTACTTAACCTCTTGAGGTCAAAGCTATAAAGAGGATACTAAATCCTCACCCCTGAGGTATAAAAAAATATTAAAAAATTGACAATACAGTATATTTGCTATACTGCTCCCATATGAACAAACTCTTTATTTATAAATTACAAAACACTTGTCCCTCTCCTCTCTTCACAGCTGACCCAGTGGATGTACTCAAGGCTCTGGACTTCCACAGCTCTCCGGATGGCGTCCGTAAAGTCACGGGCTTCTGCTCTCACCGGAGAGGATCTAAACCTGACATAGCCTTCCGCGTGGGGAAGCAGGCCCAGATCAGCGCTCCCAGCATGCACCTCTTCCCAGGTGACTTAACCGATCTGGAAACAGACGCACACACACACACACACACACACACACACACACACACACACACACACACACACACGCGCACACACACACATACATACACACACACACACACACACACACACACACACACACACGCAAACACACACACTCGTGCGCACACACGCGCACACATACACACACACACACACACACACACACAAACACACACACACGCAAACACAGACACATCAAACCGCACGTAAATTGATTTTCCACACGCTCCCAAGTGGCACAGCGGTCTAAAGGCTCTGCATCTCAATGCTTAGAGGCGTCACTACAGTTCCTGGTTCGACTCCAGGCTGTATTACATCATCCTATGGGAATCTTGATTGACAGTCTGAGGTCCTGAGCGCTCTGGAGCAGGTTCTCTCTCTAGGTTCCCTTAGAGCCTGGTTCCTTAGGGCGGCGCACCATTGACAAACACATCCAAGTTCAAGGCCATTTTAGAAAGACAGAGACATCTTCGATAGTGTTTGAATTCCAGATGGCACCGCATCCCTATTCCCTATGTAGTGCGCCTCATTGGGAATAGGGTGCCATTTTGGACACTTCCAAGGGGTCTCCATAGATGCTACTGTCCTAAACTACAGTCCTAATCTACTGTCCTAATCTACTGTCCTAATCTACAGTCCTAATCTACTGTCCTAAACTACTGTCCTAAAAGACTGTCCTAAACTACTGTCCTAATCTACTGTCCTAAACTACTGTCCTAAACTACTGTCCTAAACTACTGTCCTAATCTACTGTCCTAAACTACTGTCCTAATCTACTGTCCTAAACTACTGTCCTAAACTACTGTCCTAAACTACTGTCCTAATCTACTGTCCTAAACTACTGTCCTAATCTACTGTCCTAAGATACTGTCCTAATCTACTGTCCTAAACTACTGTCCTAATCTACTGTCCTAAACTACTGTCCTAAGATACTGTCCTAAACTACTGTCCTAATCTACTGTCCTAAACTACTGTCCTAATCTACTGTCCTAAGCTACTGTCCTAATCTACTGTCCTCAGCTACTGTCCTAAACTACTGTCCTAAACTACAGTCCTAAACTACTGTCCTAATCTACTGTCCTAAACTACTGTCCTAATCTACTGTCCTAAACTACTGTCCTCAGCTACTGTCCTAACCTGCTGTCCTAAACTATTGTCCTAGACTACTGTCCTCAGCTACTGTCCTAATCTACTGTCCTAAACTACAGTCCTAAACTACTGTCCTAATCTACTGTCCTAATCTACTGTCCTAAACTGCTTACTGTTTAAACCAGATAATCCACAGTATTGACAATAAATCAACAGAGGACTGTCCCACCCCTCATAGCCTGGTTCCTCTCTAGGTTTCTTCCTAGGTTTTGGCCTTTCTAGGGGAGTTTTTCCTAGCCACCGTGCTTCTACACCTGCATCTCTAGGTTTCTTCCTAGGTTCCTGCCTTTCTAGGGGAGGTTTTCCTAGCCACTGTGCTTCTACACCTGCATCTCTAGGTTTCTTCCTAGGTTTTGGCCTTTCTAGGGGAGTTGTTCCTAGCCACCGTGCTTCTACACCTGCATCTCTAGGTTTCTTCCTAGGTTCCTGCCTTTCTAGGGGAGTTTTTCCTAGCCACTGTGCTTCTACACCTGCATCTCTAGGTTTCTTCCTAGGTTCCTGCCTTTCTAGGGGAGTTTTTCCTAGCCACCGTGCTTCTACACCTGCATCTCTAGGTTTCTTCCTAGGTTTTGGCCTTTCTAGGGGAGTTCTTCCTAGCCACCGTGCTTCTACACCTGCATCTCTAGGTTTCTTCCTAGGTTTTGGCCTTTCCAGGGGAGTTTTTCCGAGCCACCGTGCTTCTACACCTGCATCTCTAGGTTTCTTCCTAGGTTCTGGCCTTTCTAGGGGAGTTTTTCCGAGCCACCGTGCTTCTACACCTGCATCTCTAGGTTTCTTCCTAGGTTCCTGCCTTTCTAGGGGAGTTTTTCCTAGCCACTGTGCTTCTACACCTGCATCTCTAGGTTTCTTCCTAGGTTTTGGCCTTTCTAGGGAAGTTTTTCCTAGCCACCGTGCTTCTACCCCTGCATCTCTAGGTTTCTTCCTAGGTTTTGGCCTTTCTAGGGGAGTTTTTCCGAGCCACCGTGCTTCTACACCTGCATTGCTTGCTGTTTTGGGGTTTTAGGCCAGCACTTTGAGATATCAGCTGATGTACGAAGGCCTATATAAATACATTTGATTTGAAATTGGATTGATTGAACAACAAAAGGAATACAACAACTAGGTCAATAGCTGTAGCGGTACAAAACACTGTCTATAGATGTGGAAAACGTTTCAGTTCTATCCATTGGTGGAATCGAGATGTTTAGTGTGTGAATACAGCAAGCACAGCATGTACCCTGTAGAGATGATTACCTGAGAGATTAGGGCCTACACTGTAGAGATAGAATAGCTGAGAGATTAGGGCCTACACTGTAGGGATAGAATAGGGCCTACACTGTAGAGATAGATGAATAGCTGAGAGATTAGGGCCTACACTGTAGAGATAGATGAATAGCTGAGAGATTAGGGCCTACACTGTAGAGATAGAATAGGGCCTACACTGTAGGGATAGATTAGGGCCTACACTGTAGAGATAGAATAGGGCCTACACTGTAGAGATAGATGAATAGCTGAGAGATTAGGGCCTACACTGTAGAGATAGAATAGGGCCTACACTGTAGGGATAGATTAGGGCCTACACTGTAGAGATAGAATAGGGCCTACACTGTAGAGATAGAATAGGGCCTACCCTGTAGGGATAGAATAGGGCCTACACTGTAGAGATAGAATAGGGCCTACACTGTAGAGATAGAATAGGGCCTACCCTGTAGGGATAGAATAGGGCCTACACTGTAGGGATAGATGATTAGCTGAGAGATTAGGGCCTACACTGTAGAGATAGAATAGGGCCTACCCTGTAGGGATAGAATAGGGCCTACACTGTAGGGATAGAATAGGGCCTACACTGTAGAGATAGAATAGGGCCTACACTGTAGAGATAGATGATTAGCTGAGAGATTAGGGCCTACACTGTAGGGATAGAATAGGGCCTACACTGTAGAGATAGAATAGGGCCTACACTGTAGGGATAGAATAGGGCCTATACTGTAGGGATAGAATAGGGCCTACCCTGTAGGGATAGAATAGGGCCTACACTGTAGGGATAGAATAGGGCCTACACTGTAGGGATAGATGAATAGCTGAGAGATTAGGGCCTACACTGTAGGGATAGAATATGACCTACACTGTAGGGATATAATAGGGCCTACACTGTAGAGATAGAATAGGGCCTACACTGTAGGGATAGATGATTAGCTGAGAGATTAGGGCCTACACTGTAGGGATAGAATATGACCTACACTGTAGAGATAGAATAGGGCCTACACTGTAGGGATAGATTAGGGCCTACACTGTAGGGATAGATTAGGGCCTACACTGTAGGGATAGAATAGGGCCTACACTGTAGAGATAGATGATTAGCTGAGAGATTAGGGCCTACACTGTAGGGATAGATGAATAGCTGAGAGATTAGGGCCTACACTGTAGGGATAGAATATGACCTACACTGTAGGGATAGAATAGGGCCTACACTGTAGAGATAGAATAGGGCCTACACTGTAGGGATAGAATAGGGCCTACACTGTAGGGATAGAATAGGGCCTACACTGTAGAGATAGAATAGGGCCTACACTGTAGGGATAGAATAGGGCCTACACTGTAGAGATAGAATAGGGCCTACACTGTAGGGATAGAATAGGGCCTACACTGTAGGGATAGATGATTAGCTGAGAGATTAGGGCCTACACTGTAGGGATAGAATATGACCTACACTGTAGGGATAGAATAGGGCCTACACTGTAGAGATAGAATAGGGCCTACACTGTAGGGATAGAATATGACCTACACTGTAGAGATTAATGGATAGATAGAATATGACCTACACTTTAGGGATAGAATAGGGCCTACACTGTAGGGATAGAATAGGGCCTACCCTGTAGAGATAGAATAGGGCCTACACTGTAGAGATAGAATATGGCCTACACTGTAGGGATAGAATAGGGCCTACACTGTAGGGATAGATGATTAGCTGAGAGATTAGGGCCTACACTGTAGAGATAGAATATGGCCTACACTGTAGGGATAGAATAGGGCCTACACTGTAGAGATAGAATATGGCCTACACTGTAGAGATAGAATATGGCCTACACTGTAGAGATAGAATATGGCCTACACTGTAGAGATAGAATATGGCCTACACTGTAGAGATAGAATATGGCCTACACTGTAGAGATAGAATAGGGCCTACCCTGTAGGGATAGAATAGGGCCTACACTGTAGGGATAGAATAGGGCCTACACTGTAGAGATAGAATAGGGCCTACACTGTAGAGATAGATGATTAGCTGAGAGATTAGGGCCTACACTGTAGGGATAGAATAGGGCCTACACTGTAGGGATAGATGATTAGCTGAGAGATTAGGGCCTACACTGTAGGGATAGAATATGACCTACACTGTAGGGATAGATGATTAGCTGAGAGATTAGGGCCTACACTGTAGAGATAGAATATGGCCTACACTGTAGGGATAGAATAGGGCCTACACTGTAGAGATAGAATATGGCCTACACTGTAGAGATAGAATATGGCCTACACTGTAGAGATAGAATATGGCCTACACTGTAGAGATAGAATATGGCCTACACTGTAGAGATAGAATATGGCCTACACTGTAGAGATAGAATAGGGCCTACACTGTAGAGATAGAATATGGCCTACACTGTAGGGATAGAATAGGGCCTACACTGTAGAGATAGAATAGGGCCTACACTGTAGAGATAGAATATGGCCTACACTGTAGGGATAGAATAGGGCCTACACTGTAGAGATAGAATAGGGCCTACACTGTAGGGATAGAATATGACCTACACTGTAGAGATTAATGGATAGATAGAATATGACCTACACTTTAGGGATAGAATAGGGCCTACACTGTAGGGATAGAATAGGGCCTACCCTGTAGAGATAGAATAGGGCCTACACTGTAGAGATAGAATATGGCCTACACTGTAGGGATAGAATAGGGCCTACACTGTAGGGATAGATGATTAGCTGAGAGATTAGGGCCTACACTGTAGAGATAGAATATGGCCTACACTGTAGGGATAGAATAGGGCCTACACTGTAGAGATAGAATATGGCCTACACTGTAGAGATAGAATATGGCCTACACTGTAGAGATAGAATATGGCCTACACTGTAGAGATAGAATATGGCCTACACTGTAGAGATAGAATATGGCCTACACTGTAGAGATAGAATAGGGCCTACCCTGTAGGGATAGAATAGGGCCTACACTGTAGGGATAGAATAGGGCCTACACTGTAGAGATAGAATAGGGCCTACACTGTAGAGATAGATGATTAGCTGAGAGATTAGGGCCTACACTGTAGGGATAGAATAGGGCCTACACTGTAGGGATAGATGATTAGCTGAGAGATTAGGGCCTACACTGTAGGGATAGAATATGACCTACACTGTAGGGATAGATGATTAGCTGAGAGATTAGGGCCTACACTGTAGAGATAGAATATGGCCTACACTGTAGGGATAGAATAGGGCCTACACTGTAGAGATAGAATATGGCCTACACTGTAGAGATAGAATATGGCCTACACTGTAGAGATAGAATATGGCCTACACTGTAGAGATAGAATATGGCCTACACTGTAGAGATAGAATATGGCCTACACTGTAGAGATAGAATATGGCCTACACTGTAGAGATAGAATAGGGCCTACACTGTAGAGATAGAATATGGCCTACACTGTAGGGATAGAATAGGGCCTACACTGTAGAGATAGAATAGGGCCTACACTGTAGAGATAGAATATGGCCTACACTGTAGGGATAGAATAGGGCCTACACTGTAGGGATAGAATAGGGCCTACACTGTAGAGATAGAATATGGCCTACACTGTAGGGATAGAATATGGCCTACACTGTAGGGATAGAATAGGGCCTACACTGTAGGGATAGAATAGGGCCTACACTGTAGAGATAGAATATGGCCTACACTGTAGGGATAGAATAGGGCCTACACTGTAGAGATAGAATAGGGCCTACACTGTAGGGATAGATGATTAGCTGAGAGATTAGGGCCTACACTGTAGAGATAGAATAGGGCCTACACTGTAGGGATAGAATATGGCCTACACTGTAGGGATAGAATATGACCTACACTGTAGGGATAGATGATTAGCTGAGAGATTAGGGCCTACACTGTAGGGATAGAATAGGGCCTACACTGTAGGGATAGAATAGGGCCTACACTGTAGGGATAGAATATGGCCTACACTGTAGGGATAGAATAGGGCCTACACTGTAGAGATAGATGATTAGCTGAGAGATTAGGGCCTACACTGTAGGGATAGAATAGGGCCTACACTGTAGGGATAGAATAGGGCCTACACTGTAGGGATAGAATAGGGCCTACACTGTAGAGATAGAATAGGGCCTACACTGTAGGGATAGAATAGGGCCTACACTGTAGGGATAGAATATGGCCTACACTGTAGGGATAGAATAGGGCCTACACTGTAGGGATAGAATATGGCCTACACTGTAGGGATAGAATAGGGCCTACACTGTAGGGATAGAATAGGGCCTACACTGTAGGGATAGAATAGGGCCTACACTGTAGGGATAGAATAGGGCCTACACTGTAGGGATAGAATATGGCCTACACTGTAGGGATAGAATAGGGCCTACACTGTAGGGATAGAATATGGCCTACACTGTAGAGATAGAATAGGGCCTACACTGTAGGGATAGAATAGGGCCTACACTGTAGGGATAGAATAGGGCCTACACTGTAGAGATAGAATAGGGCCTACACTGTAGGGATAGAATAGGGCCTACACTGTAGGGATAGAATATGGCCTACACTGTAGGGATAGAATAGGGCCTACACTGTAGGGATAGAATATGGCCTACACTGTAGGTATAGAATAGGGCCTACACTGTAGGGATAGAATAGGGCCTACACTATAGGGATAGAATATGGCCTACACTGTAGGGATAGAATAGGGCCTACACTGTAGGGATAGAATATGACCTACACTGTAGAGATAGAATAAGGCCTACACTGTAGGGATAGAATATGACCTACACTGTAGGGATAGAATAGGGCCTACACTGTAAGGATAGAATATGACCTACACTGTAGGGATAGATGATTAGCTGAGAGATTAGGGCCTACACTGTAGGGATAGAATATGGCCTACACTGTAGGGATAGAATAGGGCCTACACTGTAGGGATAGAATATGACCTACACTGTAGGGATAGATGATTAGCTGAGAGATTAGGGCCTACACTGTAGGGATAGAATATGGCCTACACTGTAGGGATAGAATAGGGCCTACACTGTAGGGATAGAATAGGGCCTACACTGTAGGGATAGAATAGGGCCTACACTGTAGGGATAGAATATGGCCTACACTGTAGGGATAGAATAGGGCCTACACTGTAGAGATAGAATAGGGCCTACACTGTAGAGATAGAATAGGGCCTACACTGTAGGGATAGAATATGACCTACACTGTAGGGATAGAATAGGGCCTACACTGTAGAGATAGAATAGGGCCTACACTGTAGAGATAGAATAGGGCCTACACTGTAGAGATTAATGGATAGATAGAATATGACCTACACTGTAGGGATAGAATAGGGCCTACACTGTAGGGATAGAATAGGGCCTACACTGTAGAGATAGAATATGGCCTACACTGTAGGGATAGAATAGGGCCTACACTGTAGGGATAGAATAGGGCCTACACTGTAGGGATTAATGGATAGATAGAATATGACCTACACTGTAGGGATTAATGGATAGATAGAATATGACCTACACTGTAGGGATTAATGGATAGATAGAATATGACCTACACTGTAGGGATTAATGGATTGATAGAATAGGGCCTACACTGTAGGGATTAATGGATTGATAGAATAGGGCCTACACTGTAGGGATTAATGGATTGATAGAATAGGACCTACACTGTAGGGATTAATGGATTGATAGAATAGGGCCTACACTGTAGGGATTAATGGATAGATACAATATGACCTACACTGTAGGGATTAATGGATTGATAGAATAGGGCCTACACTGTGGGGATTAATGGATAGATACAATATGACCTACACTGTAGGGATTAATGGATTGATAGAATAGGGCCTACACTGTGGGGATAAGGGAGGTTAATTGAGATGTTTAATGTATGAAGGAAGACTGCGGATACAGAATGATAGGGTCTACACCATAAGGACACGTAGGACAACGACCAAGCATTTATTAGCTCAAAGGATAAATACAGGACCAAGCTGGTTCTTGTCCTGTGGAGCCGTTGACCCTCTTTCTGGTTGAAAACATAGACCGTTTAAGACGCTAGTTGCCTACTTGGCCCGTACTGACAGGATATTGTATACAACTTTACTAGAAACAGTGGCTTGTTAAATACTTTCTCCTCCGTCTGTGAGTGTTGGCGCTTTGCCAAATTGTCCAGACAGCGAAGGAAAAAAATAAAGGCACAAAATAGCAGGAGATTAAATGAACAAGTGAGATTTTCTGTGATTTTAGGCCAAAAAATAATTTGCCTGGAAATGTTACTGGTTTTAAAGACTGGGAATTTCAGTCAAATAGGCTCAAATACAATTGAATGAAGTGGATTACAGTTTCCCAGTCTAAAAGAGAACGATTCCCAGTCTAAAAGAGAACGATTCCCAGTCTAAAAGAGAACGATTCCCAGTCTAAAAGAGAACGATTCCCAGTCTAAAAGAGAACGATTCCCAGTCTAAAAGAGAACGATTCCCAGTCTAAAAGAGAACGATTCCCAGTCTAAAAGAGAACGATTCCCAGTCTAAAAGAGAACGATTCAGCTTTTATTTCATCACCAGCAACCTATTTCATTCTAGTTAACGGTTAGTTAAATAATTACATTTGGTTTAGATTGTTCTCTTTTCACACACCTTGTAAAAAATGAATTGTCCAATTAGATCACTTGTGACTTTCAAGATTAGCCAGTTGGTCTAATACGTTCTTAAAGTACCCAGCAACAAAGGACACATTTAAACTTAAATTAAAGTAATTAGTATCTACTATAATTGGGAGGAAAATTAAAGGTACGAATCTGTAATTTTACGAGCCTGACCCTAACACTTCGTCTGGTAAACTGAAGGATGCAGCTGAGGGAAATGTAACCCCTCTCAAGTAGACAAAAGCTGTGGATGTGAGGGCTAACAGTCCATGAGATTGACATGATCATTTGAATGTGTCCTCGAGGATGGGTGTAACTAAGGACAAGCATTGAATTCTGGGCTCCCGAGTGGCCTCAGCGGTCTAAAGACACTGCATCTCAGTGCTAGAGGCATCACTACAGTCCCTGTTTCAAATGCAGGCTGAATCACATCTGGCCCTGATTGGGAGTCCCATAGGGCGGTGCACAATTGGCCCATCGTCGGCCGGGGTAGGCCGTCATTGCAAATAAGAATTTGTTCTTAAACTTGCCATGTTAAATAAAGGTAAAAACAAAAAGTATAGAAACAGGAAGTCTCCCAGAAATACGATGATGTCATTAGGACTGTAACAGTCATGGAATTTTGGGTGACGGTTATTGGTGAGGAAAATTGACCCCGGTCACCGTTATAACCCACCAGACATGCCACCAGGGGTCTTTTTCATGGTCCCCAAATCCAGAACAAATTCAAGAAAATGTGCAGATGTATATAGAGCCCTTATATAGAGGTATATAGAGCCCTTATTGCATTGAACTTCCTTCCGTCTCATATTGCTCAAATAAACAGCAAACCTGGTTTCAGAAAACAGATAAAGCGACACCTCTCCCCTATTTGACCTCGATAGTATGTGTGTATGCATTGATATGTAGGCTACGTGGGCCTTTTTAAATATGTGTGTAGTTCTATCCTTGAGCTGTTCTTGTCTATTGATGTCTATTGTATTATGTCATTGTGTATTATGTCGTTCTGTATTATGTCATTGTGTATTATGTCATTGTGTATTATGTCATTGTGTATTATGTCATTCTATATTATGTCATTGTGTATTATGTCATTGTGTATTATGTCATTGTGTATTATGTCATTGTGTATTATGTCATTCTATATTATGTCATTGTGTATTATGTCATTCTGTATTATGTCATTCTATATTATGTCGTTCTGTATTATGTCATTGTGTATTATGTCATTGTGTATTATGTCATTGTGTATTATGTCATTGTGTATTATGTCATTGTGTATTATGTCGTTCTGTATTATGTCATTGTGTATTATGTCATTCTGTATTATGTCATTGTGTATTATGTCATTGTGTATTATGTCATTGTGTATTATGTCATTCTGTATTATGTCATTCTATATTATGTCATTGTGTATTATGTCATTGTGTATTATGTCATTCTGTATTATGTCATTCTATATTATGTCGTTCTGTATTATGTCATTGTGTATTATGTCATTGTGTATTATGTCATTCTGTATTATGTCATTCTGTATTATGTCATTCTGTATTATGTCATTCTATATTATGTCATTCTGTATTATGTCATTGTGTATTATGTCATTGTGTATTATGTCATTCTGTATTATGTCATTGTGTATTATGTCATTGTGTATTATGTCATTGTGTATTATGTCATTGTGTATTATGTCATTCTGTATTATGTCATTCTATATTATGTCATTGTGTATTATGTCATTGTGTATTATGTCATTCTATATTATGTCGTTCTGTATTATGTCATTGTGTATTATGTCATTGTGTATTATGTCATTGTGTATTATGTCATTCTGTATTATGTCATTGTGTATTATGTCATTCATGTTCTGTGTTCTGTGTTCTATTGTATTATGTCATTCTGTATCATGTTTCATGTTTGGTGTGGAACCCCAGGAAGAGTAGCTAATGGGGGATCCTAATAAAATATACCAAAAATAATAAATAACCTGCTCCTGACTGCATGTGCTGCTGCTGCAGGGAGGGGGCGTTGCCTAGGCAACCGGAGACTCGTTTGCGACAACACCTTGCTTGTTTCAGCAAGGAGCAACAAAGTTTCATCACATTGTTAAGAGTCCATGTTACCGCAGAAACGGACTCAACCGAACGATTTCCCAGCCGTCACGTCTCCAGTCAGCTGTTTGTTCCACACTAAACGTTACTAAACATCCTCTCACTGTCAACCGCGTTGATTTTCAGCAAACTTACCATGTGTAAATATTTGTATGAACATAACAAGATTCAACCACTGAGACATAAACTGAACAAGTAACAAACAGACATGTGACTAACAGAAATGGAATAATGTGTCCCTGAACAAAGGGGGGTCGAAATCAAAAGTAACAGTCAGTATCTGGTGTGGCCACCAGCTGCATTAAGTACTGCAGTGCAGCTCCTCCTCATGGACTGCACCAGATTTGCCAGTTCTTGCTGTGCGATGTTACTTCACTCTTCCACCATGGCACCTGCAATCCTGTACCGATCCTGTGCAGGTGTTGTTACACATGGTCTACCACTGCGAGGACGATCAGCTGTCCGTCTTGTCTCCCTGTAGCGCTGTCTTAGGCGTCTCACAGTATATAATTTATTGCCCTGGCCACATCTGCAGTCCTCATGCCTCCTTGCAGCATGCCTAAGGCACTTTCACGCAGATGAGCAGGGACCCTGGGTATCTTTCTTTTGGTGTTTTTCAGTCAGTAGAAAGGCCTCTTTACTGTCCTAAGTTTTCATAACTGTGACCTTTAATTGCCTACTGTCTGTAAGCTATTAGTGTCTTAACGACCGTTCCACAGGTGCATGTTCATTAATTGTTTATGGTTCATTGAACAAGAATGGGAAACAGTGTTTAAACGCTTTACAACGAAGATCTGTGAAGTTATTTGGATTTTTACGAAATTATCTTTGAAAGACACGATTCTGAAAATGGGACGTTTCTTTTTATGCTGAGTTTATTATTATTATTATTATTAATCTTGATTTGACAGCCCTCGTGTGCGTCTGTGTGTCTGTCTGTTTATTTACATTTCAAAAGCCTTATTTTCTTTTTTGTCTTTTGGACTTCAAAAGCATCTTTTTGTCCCCGGTTATGATTTGTTTTTACAATGGTTATAACAGTTGTTTTATTTTCATGCTGGTCTTCATCCGGTTATAGGGTTATTCTTTAATTTTGCCAGCCCTAGATGTCATATTACCACATCCACCTCTATCCTGTCTAACTTTTCTGTGTCTGATGATGTCATATTGCTGCGTCCACCTCTATCCTGTCTAACTTTTCTGTGTCTGATGATGTCATATTGCTGCGTCCACCTCTATCCTGTCTAACTTTTCTGTGTCTGATGATGTCATATTGCTGCGTCCACCTCTATCCTGTCTAACTTTTCTGTGTCTGATGATGTCATATTGCTGCGTCCACCTCTACCCTCTCTAACTTTTCTGGGTTTGATGATGTCATATTACCACGTCCACCTTTAACCTCTTATTATTCTGGGTTTGATGATGTCATATTGCTAAGCTAACCTATCTACTTGCTGTTCGCCCTCCTCTAACCTTTTTTCCTTCACTTTTGGCGCTACACATTGATGATTACCCAGAAGTTTGGCAGCTAATGGGGATCCAAATAAACAGAGACAATCAGATGAATAAATGAACCTCTCTATCCAATCAGATGAATAAATGAACCTCTCGAACCAATCAGATGAATAAAGGAACCTCTCGTACCAATCAGATGAATAAATTAACCTCTCTATCCAATCAGATGAATAAATGAACCTCTCGTACCAATCAGATGAATAAATTAACCTCTCTAACCAATCAGATGAATAAATGAACCTCTCTAACCAATCAGATGAATAAATTAACCTCTCTAACCAATCAGATGAATAAATTAACCCCTCTAACCAATCAGATGAATAAAGTAACCTCTCTAACCAATCAGATGAATAAATTAACCTCTCTCTTCTTTTTCTTCTTTCACCAGGAGGAGTGTTCCCAGAGGACTTCTCAGTGATGTTCACCATCAAGCCCAAGGCAGGCAGCCAGTCCTTCTTGCTGTCTGTGTATAACGAGCAGGGGGTCCAGCAGCTGGGTGTGGAGGTGGGACGCTCTCCTGTCTTCCTGTACGAAGACCAGCATGGAAAACCTGCCCCAGAGGATTACCCACTGTTCAGATCCATCAACCTCGCTGACGGCAAGTAAGTGAAGTCTGAGACACCTGAGTAACTCATCACTACCGTATCACAGAACAAGGTATTTTATGTTACGGACAGGATTAGGGTTGGGGTAAGGTGAGGCGCTGTTTGGGTTAGTATTAGTATTTCTCTTTCCTCAGGTAAGTAACTGAAGTTTGACTGAATCTACGAGAAGTTAGAAGATGCTCATCGGTGTGCAGTTTTATGCTTGTTGTGCTTTTGATGTTGTACATGGAGGACGGCAAGATGTTTCTGAGAGGGTCTGTGGCCTTACTGAGTTCTTCCTGCAGACATACTCCATGCCCCCTACAGTACATTCGGAAACTATTCAGACCCCTTGACTTTTTCCACATTTCGTTATGTTATTCTAAAATGGATTTAAATGTGTTTTTAAATGTCCTCAACTATCGACACCCAATAACCCATCATGACAAAGCGAAAACAGGTTTTTAGAAATGTTTGCAAATGTATGAAAAATGTTAAAACAGAAAAAAAACATATTTACATAAGTATTCAGACTCTTTGCTATGAGACTCAACATTGATCTCAGGTGCATCCTGTTTCCATTGATCATCCTTGAGATGTTTCTACAACTTGATTGGAGTCCACCTGTGATACATTTTATTGATTGGACATAATTTGGAAAGGCACACACCTGTCTATATAAGGTCTCACAGTTGACAGTTCATGTCAGAGCAAAAACCAAGCCATGAGGTCGAAGGAATTGTCCGTAGAACTCAGAGACAGGATTGTAACACAGTAGCCTGCATCAATCTTGAATGAAAGAAGTTTGGAACCACCAGTTTTTGCTTTGTCATTATGGGGTATTATGTCATTATGGGGTATTGTGATGTCATTATGGGGTATTATGTGTAGATTGATGAGAACATATATATATTTTTAAATACATTTTAGAATAAGGCTGTAACGTAACAAAATGTGGAAAAAGTCAAGGGCTCTGAATACTTTCCAAATGCACAATAAGCTATGTTTTACAAGATGGGCTTACAATATCTAAGTGTTCGGGAATTCTCAAGAACGTATTCAAGGCTTCTAACAGACCCAAACAAATCACTGAAAATGCACAATTATTATATTGATATGCGTCATTGTTTAGTTATTGAAAACATAAGGAATATAACTGTGGGATGGCTGTATTTTTTTTTGAGTAACCCAATTATTTATTTGGCAGGGTTTTAATTACAAATCGTTTTTGCCAAATTATTTGCAGCTGTCTGTGTTGTTGATGTGTAGTTAACTGTCCAAATAAAAGAGTATGAGCTTCATAAATTACCTAACTGTAACATTAATATTCTGACTGTGAACTCTTTGCTAATTTGAAACATTTTGCAAAAACGTGTCTGATACAATTGTCTACAGTGAAATGAAGCGTTGCATTGGTATGTAACTTGAATGTCTGTGGTTGATTTATCTGTTTTCCAAAACTTGTAAAGTAGAGTTAGCCTGTTTCAATTACTGTAATTTTATTGTTTTATTGTTTGTTTAGCTAGGAATTTTTCTGAGAAGATCAAATTATCTTCAACAAGAACAACCTAGTTTAAAGTTTTAAATCTGTTGGCATCTCTCTGACTATACCAGACGGTAGATCATCTCTGACTATACCAGACTGTAGATCATCTCTGACTATACCAGACTGTAGATCATCTCTAACTATACCAGACTGTAGATCATCTCTGACTAATACCAGACTGTAGATCATCTCTAACTATACCAGACTGTAGATCATCTCTGACTAATACCAGACGGTAGATCATCTCTAACTAATACCAGACGGTAGATCATCTCTGACTAATACCAGACGGTAGATCATCTCTAACTAATACCAGACTGTAGATCATCTCTGACTAATACCAGACTGTAGATCATCTCTGACTAATACCAGACGGTAGATCATCTCTGACTAATACCAGACGGTAGATCATCTCTGACTAATACCAGACGGTAGATCATCTCTGACTAATACCAGATGGTAGATCATCTCTGACTAATACCAGATGGTAGATCATCTCTGACTAATACCAGACGGTAGATCATCTCTGACTAATACCAGACGGTAGATCATCTCTGACTAATACCAGACGGTAGATCATCTCTAACTAATACCAGACGGTAGATCATCTCTAACTAATACCAGATGGTAGATCATCTCTGACTAATACCAGACGGTAGATCATCTCTGACTAATACCCGACTGTAGATCATCTCTAACTAATACCAGACGGTAGATCATCTCTGACTAATACCAGACGGTAGATCATCTCTGACTAATACCCGACTGTAGATCATCTCTAACTAATACCAGACGGTAGATCATCTCTGACTAATACCAGACGGTAGATCATCTCTAACTAATACCAGACGGTAGATCATCTCTAACTAATACCAGACGGTAGATCATCTCTGACTAATACCAGACGGTAGATCATCTCTAACTAATACCAGACGGTAGATCATCTCTAACTAATACCAGACGGTAGATCGTCTCTGACTAATACCAGACGGTAGATCATCTCTAACTAATACCAGACGGTAGATCATCTCTGACTAATACCAGACGGTAGATCATCTCTAACTAATACCAGACGGTAGATCATCTCTGACTAATACCAGACGGTAGATCATCTCTAACTAATACCAGACTGTAGATCATCTCTAACTAATACCCGACTGTAGATCATCTCTGACTAATACCAGACGGTAGATCATCTCTGACTAATACCAGACGGTAGATCATCTCTGACTAATACCAGACGGTAGATCATCTCTGACTAATACCAGACGGTAGATCATCTCTGACTAATACCAGACGGTAGATCATCTCTGACTAATACCAGACGGTAGATCATCTCTAACTAATACCAGACGGTAGATCATCTCTGACTAATACCAGACGGTAGATCATCTCTAACTAATACCAGACTGTAGATCATCTCTGACTAATACCAGACTGTAGATCATCTCTGACTAATACCAGACGGTAGATCATCTCTGACTAATACCAGACGGTAGATCATCTCTGACTAATACCAGACGGTAGATCATCTCTGACTAATACCAGATGGTAGATCATCTCTGACTAATACCAGATGGTAGATCATCTCTGACTAATACCAGACGGTAGATCATCTCTGACTAATACCAGACGGTAGATCATCTCTGACTAATACCAGACGGTAGATCATCTCTAACTAATACCAGACGGTAGATCATCTCTAACTAATACCAGATGGTAGATCATCTCTGACTAATACCAGACGGTAGATCATCTCTGACTAATACCCGACTGTAGATCATCTCTAACTAATACCAGACGGTAGATCATCTCTGACTAATACCAGACGGTAGATCATCTCTAACTAATACCAGACGGTAGATCATCTCTGACTAATACCAGACGGTAGATCATCTCTAACTAATACCAGACGGTAGATCATCTCTAACTAATACCAGACGGTAGATCGTCTCTGACTAATACCAGACGGTAGATCATCTCTAACTAATACCAGACGGTAGATCATCTCTAACTAATACCAGACGGTAGATCATCTCTGACTAATACCAGACGGTAGATCATCTCTAACTAATACCAGACGGTAGATCATCTCTGACTAATACCAGACGGTAGATCATCTCTAACTAATACCAGACTGTAGATCATCTCTAACTAATACCCGACTGTAGATCATCTCTGACTAATACCAGACGGTAGATCATCTCTGACTAATACCAGACGGTAGATCATCTCTGACTAATACCAGACGGTAGATCATCTCTGACTAATACCAGACGGTAGATCATCTCTGACTAATACCAGACGGTAGATCATCTCTGACTAATACCAGACGGTAGATCATCTCTGACTAATACCAGATGGTAGATCATCTCTGACTAATACCAGACGGTAGATCATCTCTGACTAATACCAGATGGTAGATCATCTCTGACTAATATCAGACGGTAGATCATCTCTGACTAATACCAGACTGTAGATCATCTCTGACTAATACCAGACGGTAGATCAGCTCTGACTAATACCAGACGGTAGATCATCTCTAACTAATACCAGACGGTAGATCATCTCTGACTAATACCAGACGGTAGATCGTCTCTGACTAATACCAGACGGTAGATCATCTCTAACTAATACCAGACGGTAGATCATCTCTGACTAATACCAGACGGTAGATCGTCTCTGACTAATACCAGACGGTAGATCATCTCTAACTAATACCAGACGGTAGATCATCTCTAACTAATACCAGACGGTAGATCATCTCTGACTAATACCAGACGGTAGATCATCTCTAACTAATACCAGACGGTAGATCATCTCTGACTAATACCAGACGGTAGATCATCTCTAACTAATACCAGACTGTAGATCATCTCTAACTAATACCCGACTGTAGATCATCTCTGACTAATACCAGACGGTAGATCATCTCTGACTAATACCAGACGGTAGATCATCTCTGACTAATACCAGACGGTAGATCATCTCTGACTAATACCAGACGGTAGATCATCTCTGACTAATACCAGACGGTAGATCATCTCTGACTAATACCAGATGGTAGATCATCTCTGACTAATACCAGACGGTAGATCATCTCTGACTAATACCAGATGGTAGATCATCTCTGACTAATACCAGACGGTAGATCGTCTCTGACTAATACCAGACGGTAGATCATCTCTAACTAATACCAGACGGTAGATCATCTCTAACTAATACCAGACGGTAGATCATCTCTGACTAATACCAGACGGTAGATCATCTCTAACTAATACCAGACGGTAGATCATCTCTGACTAATACCAGACGGTAGATCATCTCTAACTAATACCAGACTGTAGATCATCTCTAACTAATACCCGACTGTAGATCATCTCTGACTAATACCAGACGGTAGATCATCTCTGACTAATACCAGACGGTAGATCATCTCTGACTAATACCAGACGGTAGATCATCTCTGACTAATACCAGACGGTAGATCATCTCTGACTAATACCAGACGGTAGATCATCTCTGACTAATACCAGACGGTAGATCATCTCTGACTAATACCAGATGGTAGATCATCTCTGACTAATACCAGACGGTAGATCATCTCTGACTAATACCAGATGGTAGATCATCTCTGACTAATATCAGACGGTAGATCATCTCTGACTAATACCAGACTGTAGATCATCTCTGACTAATACCAGACGGTAGATCAGCTCTGACTAATACCAGACGGTAGATCATCTCTAACTAATACCAGACGGTAGATCATCTCTGACTAATACCAGACGGTAGATCGTCTCTGACTAATACCAGACGGTAGATCATCTCTAACTAATACCAGACGGTAGATCATCTCTAACTAATACCAGACGGTAGATCATCTCTGACTAATACCAGACGGTAGATCATCTCTAACTAATACCAGACGGTAGATCATCTCTGACTAATACCAGACGGTAGATCATCTCTAACTAATACCAGACTGTAGATCATCTCTAACTAATACCCGACTGTAGATCATCTCTGACTAATACCAGACGGTAGATCATCTCTGACTAATACCAGACGGTAGATCATCTCTGACTAATACCAGACGGTAGATCATCTCTGACTAATACCAGACGGTAGATCATCTCTGACTAATACCAGACGGTAGATCATCTCTGACTAATACCAGATGGTAGATCATCTCTGACTAATACCAGACGGTAGATCATCTCTGACTAATACCAGATGGTAGATCATCTCTGACTAATACCAGACGGTAGATCATCTCTGACTAATACCAGACTGTAGATCATCTCTGACTAATACCAGACGGTAGATCATCTCTGACTAATACCAGACGGTAGATCATCTCTGACTAATACCAGACGGTAGATCATCTCTAACTAATACCAGACGGTAGATCATCTCTGACTAATACCAGATGGTAGATCATCTCTGACTAATACCATACTGTAAATGTCCAACCTGTGCTCAGGTTTTACCATTCAACATCAACAAATACACCACATACGTTTCATGTTCTCCTCCAAAATCTGTCATATATCTCTAACCCACGTCCTCCTCTGTCCGTGTGTAGATGGCATCGCGTGGCCATCAGTGTGGAGAAGAAGAGTGTGACCATCATTGTGGATTGTAAGAAGAAGCTGAGCAGGCCACTGAAGAGGAGCGACGGGGCGGCCATCAATACTGACGGCATCGTTGTCTTTGGAACCAGGATTCTGGATGAAGAAGTTTTTGAGGTAAGAACATTAAAGGCCCAGTGTAGTGCAAAACGTGATTTTCCTGTCTTTTATATATATTTCCACACTATGAGGTTGTAACAATACTGTGAAATTGTGTGAAAATTATAAGGACATTGGCCGTTGCTTACTGTGCCACAGTGTTGTTGATTTTATGTATGGATGATATGCAGCAAATGTTGGCTGGCTGTCTTTTTGGGACAGGCCTGTACCCGGGGGAAAAAAAGGGGGCTTAAGTTCCTATATAAAAATAGCAAAAAAAAGTTCAAATGATTGATTGACAGGTTGGCGCAAAATCTGTAATTCCGCTGTGCTGTGTCAGCACTATGGACCGAGCGCAGCGTGGTGTGTGTAAGGAGGCTATGGAAAGCCACTTGGGAAAATGGTTTCGGTTACCCGGTCATTTCCGGCTTTTGGACGATAAAATTGTATCTGGAAAAAAAATTCCGGGGCTGCTGAGGAGACAGAGAAAGCGAGAGAGGAGCCTTTTCCTAGGCTACTGTTGATTGTAAAGACGGAGGCCTTTTTCATTGAAGGAAAACTAAAGTTATAGAGGGGAAAGCCTACTAACCAGGGCTCCAGATGGCCACCATTTAGTTGCATTTTGCGACCCTTTGACACCAGGTGGTGGGAGTTAGAATGTATTGGTTGCATCGGGACAGGATGCACATTCATTCGTGTTAGGAGGCTAAAACCATGAGTCGGTCAAATTGTAAAGTGGATTACAATGGATCAGCCCCCCCCCACCTCTCTGATTCAGAGTGATTGGGTTAAATGCAGAGTACACATTTCAGTTGAAGGCATTCTGTTGTACAACTGACTAGGTACCCCCCTTTTGCAGCATATATAATAGTATACCCTGAAAAGTAAAAGCTTTCATTCCCGAAATAGGCTCGGCCGCCCTGTCCCACAACACACATTTTGGGACATCATATGAACAAAATGAACTTTCATTCAGTTGTACTGACTAGGTATCCCCCCTTTCATTCAGTTGTTCTGACTAGGTACCCCCCCCCTTTCATTCAGTTGTTCTGACTAGGTATCCCCCTTTCATTCAGTTGTACTGACTAGGTATCCCCCTTTCATTTCACAACAGCTACCTTATAAATGTAAAGGGATGAAGAATATGTACATAAGGATATATGAATGAGTGATGGTACAGAATGGCATGGGCAAGATGCAGTAGATGGTATAGAATACAGTATATACATATGAGATGAGTAATGTAGGGTATGTAAACAAAGTGGCATAGCTTAAAGTGGCTAGTGATACATGTATTACATAAAGATGGCAAGATGCAGTAGATTGTATAGAGTACAGGATATACATATGAAATGAGTAATGTAGGTTATGTAAACATTATATTAAGTGGCATTGTTTAAAGTGGCTAGTGATACATTTATTACATACATTTTCCATTATTAAAGTGGCTGGAGTTGAGTCAGTGTGTTGGCAGCAGCAACTCAATGTTAGTGGCTGTTTAACAGTCTGATGGCCTTGAGATAGAAGCTGTTTTTCAGTCTCTCGGTCCCTGCTTTGATGCACCTGTACTGACCTCGCCTTCTGGATGCTAGCAGGGTGAACAGGCAGTGGCTCGGGTGGTTGTTGTCCTTGATGAGACGCTGCTGCGCCTTCTTCACCACGGTGTCTGTATGGGTGGACCAATTCAATTTGTCCGTGATGTGTACGCCTAGGAACTTAAAACTTTCTACCCTCTCCACTACTGTCCCGTCGATGTGGATAGGGGGGTGCTCCCTCTGCTGTTTCATGAAGTCCACGATTTGTTGACGTTGAGTGTGAGGTTATTTTCCTGACACCAAACTCCGAAGGCCCTCACCTCCTCCCTGTAGACCGTCTCATCGTTGTTGGTAATCAAGCCTACCACTGTAGTGTCGTCCGCAAACTTGATGATTGAGTTGGAGGCGTGCATGACCACGCAGTCGTGGGTGAACAGGGAGTACAGGAGAGGGCTCAGAACGCACCCTTGTGGGGCCCAAGTGTTGAGGATCAGCGGAGTGGAGGTATTGTTACCTATCCTCACCACCTGGGGGGCGTCCCGTCAGAAAGTCCAGGACCAAATTGCACAGGGCGGGGTCGAGACCCAGGCTCTCGAGCTTGATGACGAGTTTGGAGGGTACTATGGTGTTAAATGCTGAGCTGTAGTCAATGAACATCATTCTTACATAGGTATTCCCCTTGTCCAGATGGGATAGGGCAGTGTGCAGTGTGGTTGCGATTGCGTCGTCTGTGGACCTATTGGGGCGGTAAGCAAATTGTAGTGGGTCTAGGGTGTCAGTTAGGCTGGAGTTGATATGGTCCTTGACTAGTTTCTCAAAGCACTTGATGACAGAAGTGAGTGCTATGGGGCGGTAGTCGTTTAGCACAGTTACCTTAGCTTTGTTGGGAACAGGAACAATGGTGGCCCTCTTGAAGCATGTGGGGACAGCAGACTGGGATAAGGTTTGATTGAATATGTCCGTAAACACACCAGCTAGCTGGTCTGCGCATGCTCTGAGGACACGGCTGGGTCTGCAGCCTTGCGAGGGTTAACACGTTTAAATGTTTTACTCACGTCGGCTGCAATGAAGGAGTGTCCGCAGGTTTTGGTAGCGGGCAGTGTCAGTGCCACTGTATTGTCCTCAAAGCGAGCAAAGAAGTTATTTAGTCTGTCTGGGAGCAAGACATCCTGGTCCACGACGGGGCTGGTTTTCTTTTTGTAATTCGTGATTGACTATAGACCCATATACCTCTTGTGTCTGAGCCGTTGAATTGAGATTCTACTTTGTCTCTATACTATATATCCCATATACCTCTTGTGTCTGAGGTAATTGAACAGTAAATTATAACAACAAGAGCCGAATTGTCTACCGACAATACATGACGATCACTGGATTAGGTTGCACGTGTAACGGTCGTCGTATGAAGAAGGTGTGGACCAAGGCACAGCGTGGTAAGTTTTCATATTATTTATTGAACTGAACACTAAATGCAAAAATAACAAGAGAATAAATGAAACCGAAACAGACCCGTAAGGTGCAAACACTGATACGGAAAACAACTACCCATAAAAACCCTGTGGGGAAAAGCTACCTAAGTATGGTTCTCAATCAGAGACAACGATAGACAGCTGTCCCTGATTGAGAACCATACCCGGCCAAAACAAAGAAATACAAACGCTTAGAGAAAGAACGTAGAATGCCCACCCAAATCACACCCTGACCAGCCCACAAATAGAGACATAAAAAGCTCTCCACGGTCAGGGCGTGACAGCACGAAGCCGTGAATGATTTGAGAAGATGAGAAGCCTACTCATTTGTTCTATTGCGTGATGCTGCAAAAAACGAATTGGTGCAACCAAAATCATGGGCTGGTGCCACCAACTGAAAAACTTAGTGGCACCAGGGGAAAATGTTAGTCTGGAGCCCTGCTACATGGGGAATGTCCTCCGTATGGAGGCGGCAGGGTAGCCTAGTGGTTAGAACGTTGGACTAGTAACCGGAAGGTTGCAAGTTCAAACCCCCGACCTGACAAGGTACAAATCTGTCATTCTGCCCCTGAACAGGCAGTTTAACCCACTGTTCCTTGGCCATCATTGAAAATAAGAATTTGTTCTTAACTGACTTGCTTTGGTAAAATAAAATAAAATTGGAAAATGTTTAATATTGTACTGGACAAAGTTGAGAAGAATTTTGGCGCGGCCAAAGCAGATTATTGTGCAACTCGTTATTCAGCTAGGATTGCATTTTGGAACTTTAATTTTGTATTTTTATTTGTATTGATAATCATTTGCCTTATTATTATTATGTTATTATTGTACGACTTATTTATTAATCCAAACTAATTCTTTAAATATGCAATACGTGTTTTGTTTCATTCTGTTGAGACATTTTCGTTGACTATAAATTAAGTTTGATCTGTATTTTTAATTGTGTGCTCCATATTTAGTTAAAGATGGGTTATAAGTAGGTCTGTTATTGAATACATATCATCAGCCTATTATTAGGTGTCAAGTGTTGGGTACGGTAGGCACTAAACCAGGTCTAAACCAGGTCGCAAATGTTTTGTTTCATTCTGTTGCTGCCTTTTTCTTTGGCCAAATTAAAGTTCCAACTGTAATGTAATGTTTGCCACAATATAATATCCTGCTCGTATTTTCACTATAAGCAATGACTTGACTTACTTTTAATATTACCTTAGTAAAGTTTAGGAACTTTTGTGAAGATTTGGTGTGGCTATTAGCCTATTAGCCTATTATACTGCAGGCCTATGATATGAAGGCAGTACTCACAGGCGCTCCAAATGACTCCGACAGTTGAATTTGAGGTGAGGAAGAATGTTTTAGCCATACCAGAGTTACTCCTATAATATGACAATATAATGCTTACCTTTAAACAAAATATTCGAATAGAAAATTATCTAATTAACTAATTAACAAATGAACTAATGAACTAATGAACTAATGAACTAATGAACTAATTAGTAAATGTTGTATTAGAACATGGTTTACTATGTCACTGTATAGTTGATTTTACGTATGGTCTCTACTACAATAGAGACAGGCCTCTCTTGTAAAAGAGATTGGATCGCCTGGAAATGAAAAAGGGATCGGTAAATAGATTTCTGTTACTCTTGATCTTGTTCTTGACAAGCAATTACACGTTTACTTTTTCTCAGATCTGAGAAGTTTGGTAACAACCACAGAATCGGCTGCTACTGCTGTTTTTTTTCTGATTCAGCTGGAAAACATGATGTAGGTCAGTGGTCAATTTTCTGATTCAGCTGGAAACATGATGTAGGTCAGTGGTCAATTTTCTGATTCAGCTGGGAAACATGATGTAGGTCAGTGGTAAATTTTCTGATTCAGCTGGACACGATGTCAAAATGCAAGCCGAGATCTACCCCTCAGATTTCTTTTAAACATGACTTAAAAAACATAAGCCTATGCAACATGAACCAATTAAAAACAGCTCTGTATCAATGAGGTTTGTGCAGTAGGCTATAGGCCCAATACATTATCACTGCATATTGGTTATACTTAAATTGCCCTGCCAATGTTGTTCTTCTGAGACCATTTTGAAATGATATATATAGTTTGTTGTATTACTCGTTTTTTCTACTGGACTGACGGCCTGCATCTGATGGTCAGTCTGAGGGGAGGGAGGGAGCAGAGGCGAGGCTGCCTCTCCCCCGACTCACTGTCCCTCCGCTCTCCGTCCCTCCGTAAAGAGAAAAGGGGACACAGTCTTCCAGCTGATGGTGAAACTCAAGTCGCACTGCATTCTTTCTGCCTCATACACCAATTCATTGTTGTTACTGCTGTGACCAGAGAAAGTTAAATATTCCTTGATATTAAATAAGACACAAGCCACTAATAATAGTGTATCAGAACACTTTGCTTTACTCATTGTATGCAGCTACAGTGCTGGTTGTAGCATGAGTGGAAGTAGGGAGAAGAACACTTTGCTTTACTCATTGTATGCAGCTAAAGTGCTGGTTGTAGCATGAGTGGAAGTAGGGAGAAGAACACTTTGCTTTACTCATTGTATGCAGCTACAGTGCTGGTTGTAGCATGAGTGGAAGTAGGGAGAATAACACTTTGCTTTACTCATTGTATGCAGCTACAGTGCTGGTTGTAGCATGAGTGGAAGTAGGGAGAAGAACACTTTGCTTTACTTATTGTATGCAGCTACAGTGCTGGTTGTAGCATGAGTGGAAGTAGGGAGAAGAACCCTTTGCTTTACTCATTGTATGCAGCTACAGTGCTGGTTGTAGCATGAGTGGAAGTAGGGAGAAGAACACTTTGCTTTACTCATTGTATGCAGCTACAGTGATGGTTGTAGCATGAGTGGAAGTAGGGAGAAGAACACTTTGCTTTACTCATTGTATGCAGCTACAGTGCTGTTTGTAGTCATTCATTACAGCTGCAGTGCTGGTTGTAGCATGAGTGGAAGTAGGGAGATTTTGTATGCATTTTATGTCTCATAAAAGTGTTGAACAATGTATTGACAGTGCTGAATAGTAATTTAAACATGAACTAACTCATAAAAACAGCAGCTCTTTGTTGTATTCGTTGAGTCTCTCTCTAGTCATGGTTTCAATAGTTTTTACATCTCAAAGCAGCAACTTCGCCGTGCGTCCGATTCTTCTTTGGCGCGAGGAAACTGTACGGACACGGTGATCTGAGCTATCTCATTGGCCAGCGGTAGGCTTGTAGGTGCACTTGATATGCTCTCTGGGCCAACTGAGTTCTACCTTCAGTTGTACCTTCATCAATAGTGCTGCTGAATCAAGTGCACCTACCGCCAACAGCGCAAAATAAGTCAAATGTTTGACGATCGACTAGGAATGCCTTGGTGATCACTGACATACAGTATATGAATGTGGATGGATCTTATTGGAGGCATAACTGCATAACACTTGGTCTCAATGATACTAATAATCAGCATGCATTGGAGTCTACTGGCAGTGAGTGGCGTTAGGAGTCGTAAAGTTAATTTGTCTTCAGAAACCAGTTTCTTTATTTGACTTTCATACAATTCTTTCATAAATGGTTTTATGGACTATATAACAACAGTACTTGGCTTTCTGCACTTGGATAGAGCCCTGGACTGTTTCAAGGGAAAATGCCACTTGTGTATGACTTTAAACTAGTTTTTTTCCCCTAAAAGAGGAATTGAGAAGAAAGTCTCCATAGAAGTGTGAAATAAGAAAATGATATGAGGGAGCATATTAAGGATAATTCATTTTTGCCATGGAGATGGTTTGTGACATAGAAAGTGCTGAGAGTTTTCAGTCATGAATAATATTGTCACTGAGTAACTGTCAGTTTTACTACTACAAAATGTCTTTATTTTGAGTCACTAGAGGACAAGGGGACTCATGGGGTGCAAAACCTGAGAATGTCAAGAAATAGGAATTGTGAATTTAATTGGTAAAACGATGAACGATATAACTCAGAAGCACCCAAGAAGTATTTCAGGAGATCCTAACATACATCCAAGAAGTATTTCAGGAGATCCTAACATACATCCAAGAAGTATTTCAGGAGATCCTAACATACATCCAAGAAGTATTTCAGGAGATCCTAACATACATCCAAGAAGTATTTCAGGAGATCCTAACATACATCCAAGAAGTATTTCAGGAGATCCTAACATACATCCAAGAAGTATTCCACGAGATCCTAACATACATCCAAGAAGTATTTCAGGAGATCCTAACATACATCCAAGAAGTATTTCAGGAGATCCTAACATACATCCAAGAAGTATTTCAGGAGATCCTAACATACATCCAAGAAGTATTCCACGAGATCCTAACATACATCCAAGAAGTATTTCAGGAGATCCTAACATACATCCAAGAAGTATTTCAGGAGATCCTAACATACATCCAAGAAGTATTCCACGAGATCCAATCTTAACATACATTTAAAGAGCAAATTGACCAGTATAGCTCTCATTACTCTTGACTTGATAATACTGAAGGTCTGGCAATATACCTTAGCTGTGAACCCAGCTTGAAGAAAAGCCTTGATGTAACTTGGATTATTTAATGATATTCGCAAATGGACCAGCAGTATAGCTCTAATTACTCCTAATAATAGACGTCTGATCTTTCTCCTTTTCTCTTAACCCAGCTTTACCACAGACGGGTAGTTGAGAGGTCTAGGGAAACTATGAGCGACATGCTATATACCTACAGTATGATACACGTAATAGCCCCAGTCTGTCAGACTGTCAAAGTACCTGTCTTGGTATTGAGAGTGAAACACTAAACTGAAAATATGTTGCCTACGTGTATGGACAGCTAACCAGCTATTTCTGCACTTAACCATACAGTAGAAATGAAGGGTTAGCATTTAGCTAAATAGCATTGGGACTCTCCCACCACAGATATTTTTATTTTAAACTGTCCCGAGGCCAGGTTCGGCGTGATTCTTTGTTTAAATGTAAATTATGTTAAACTGAGTGGAATTATAGAGCAATTTTGCCTCTTTTTCCTCTGTTTAGAAACAATGAGAAGAGAAAATGATTTTGTTTGTGCCAGGGGAGACCAGGTTCGCACGTTGGAAGACTGTCCCAACTGGCACCCTATACCCTATATAGTACACTACTTTTAACCAGGGCCCGAAATGCACTATATAAAGAATGTAGTGCCATTTTGGACAGAGATGAGAGCTATTTCTTCATCTGTAATCATTTCCACTTCAACTTTAATAGGGTTTGTAGATTCATATCTTTGTTCCTCAGAGAGTATAGTTCCCATAAATACTGTCATCTTGTTTCTAAGAGAATATAGTTCCCCTAAATACTGCCATCTTGTTTCTAAGAGAATATAGTTCCCCTAAATACTGCCACCTTTTTTCTAAAATAATATAGTTCCCCTAAATACTGCCACCTTGTTTCTAAGAGAATATAGTTCCCCTAAATACTTCCGTTTTGTTCCTGACAGTATAGTTCCCCTAAATACTTCCATCTTGTTTCTAAGAGAGTATAGTTCCTCAAATACTTCTGTTTTGTTCCTGACAGTATAGTTCACCTAAATACTTCCATCTTGTTTCTAAGAGAGTATAGTTCCTCAAATACTTCTGTTTTGTTCCTGACAGTATAGTTCCCCTAAATACTTCCATCTTGTTTCTAAGAGAGTATAGTTCCTCAAATACTTCTGTTTTGTTCCTGACAGTATAGTTCGCCTAAATACTTCCATCTTGTTTCTAAGAGAGTATAGTTCCTCAAATACTTCCGTTTTGTTCCTGACAGTATAGTTCCCCTAAATACTGCCATCTTGTTTCTAAGAGAATATAGTTCCCCTAAATACTGCCATCTTGTTTCTAAGACAATATAGTTCCCCTAAATACTGCCACCTTTTTTCTATAATAATATAGTTCCCCTAAATACTGCCACCTTTTTTCTATAATAATATAGTTCCCCTAAATACTGCCACCTTGTTTCTAAGAGAATATAGTTCCCCTAAATACTTCCGTTTTGTTCCTGACAGTATAGTTCCCCTAAATACTTCCATCTTGTTTCTAAGAGAGTATAGTTCCTCAAATACTTCTGTTTTGTTCCTGACAGTATAGTTCCCCTAAATACTTCCATCTTGTTTCTAAGAGAGTATAGTTCCTCAAATACTTCCGTTTTGTTCCTGACAGTATAGTTCCCCTAAATACTGCCATCTTGTTTCTAAGAGAATATAGTTCCCCTAAATACTTCCATCTTGTTTCTAAGAGAGTATATTTCCCCTAAATACTGCCATCTAGTTCCTAACAGTATAGTTCCCCTAAATACTTCCATATTTCTAAGAGAGTAGTAAATCTAAATACCGCCCAAGAGAGTATAGACTCGTTATTAACCTTCAGGTTCCTCCAGATATTGTTCTCTTCCTGTTTATAGGAGGATATAGATGTCATTGTTGAACACAGTGAAACGCTGCTTTTGTGTTTTGTTGCCTGTGCTTAAAAGTAGACTCAGCAATATGACATCATTCTTTACCTCATTATGCACAGCAGGACAAATTCCTGCTTACAGGAACGCCTAAATGCAAATCTACTGAGGTGCCATTTTGGAACGGAGATGAGAGCTATTTTTTCCAACTCTAATCATTTCCCTCTTCAATTTTAATAGCCTTGGGTTTGTTGATTCATATCTTTCTTTTGTATGCAAGCTGCACGCTAATGACCAGCCAGAGAAAGTCAGAGTCCGAGTGAAATTCCCCTGTAATAGAACGGTGTTGGTTGTAGTGTGGTGACCGAAGATCGAGGCTCAGAGTTTTGTTTAGCCATTTAGCCAAAACCTCATGCAGCACAGTCCCTCCAAGGTGGACAAGTGTTCACAAATGCAGCTGTTGAAAACGAGGCCAGCAAACTTATTCCGTTAACCAATAACAAATCAAATAAATGTTTTAATTGTCACATGCACCAAATACAACAGGTGTAGTAGACCTCACAGTGAAATGCTGAATACAACAGGTGTAGTAGACCTGACAGTGAAATGCTGAATACAACAGGTGTAGTAGACCTTACAGTGAAATGCTGAATACAACAGGTGTAGTAGACCTTACAGTGAAATGCTGAATACAACAGGTGTAGTAGACCTTACAGTGAAATGCTGAATACAACAGGTGTAGTAGACCTTACAGTGAAATGCTGAATACAACAGGTGTAGTAGACCTTACAGTGAAATGCTGAATACAACAGGTGTAGTAGACCTTACAGTGAAATGCTGAATACAACAGGTGTAGTAGACCTTACAGTGAAATGCTGAATACAACAGGTGTAGTAGACCTTACAGTGAAATGCTGAATACAACAGGTGTAGTAGACCTTACAGTGAAATGCTGAATACAACAGGTGTAGTAGACCTTACAGTGAAATGCTGAATACAACAGGTGTAGTAGACCTCACAGTGAAATGCTGAATACAACAGGTGTAGTAGACCTTACAGTGAAATGCTGAATACAACAGGTGTAGTAGACCTTACAGTGAAATGCTGAATACAACAGGTGTAGTAGACCTTACAGTGAAATGCTGAATACAACAGGTGTAGTAGACCTTACAGTGAAATGCTGAATACAACAGGTGTAGTAGACCTTACAGTGAAATGCTGAATACAACAGGTGTAGTAGACCTTACAGTGAAATGCTGAATACAACAGGTGTAGGTAGACCTTACAGTGAAATGCTGAATACAACAGGTGTAGGTAGACCTTACAGTGAAATGCTGAATACAACAGGTGTAGTAGACCTTACAGTGAAATGCTGAATACAACAGGTGTAGGTAGACCTTACAGTGAAATGCTGAATACAACAGGTGTAGGTAGACCTTACAGTGAAATGCTGAATACAACAGGTGTAGTAGACCTTACAGTGAAATGCTGAATACAACAGGTGTAGTAGACCTTACAGTGAAATGCTGAATACAACGGGTGTAGGTAGACCTTACAGTGAAATGCTGAATACAACAGGTGTAGGTAGACCTTACAGTGAAATGCTGAATACAACAGGTGTAGTAGACCTTACAGTGAAATGCTGAATACAACAGGTGTAGTAGACCTTACAGTGAAATGCTGAATACAACAGGTTTAGTAGACCTCACAGTGAAATGCTGAATACAACAGGTGTAGTAGACCTTACAGAGAAATGTTGAATACAACAGGTGTAATGACTTAAATGTAATGTAATGTGTAGTAGACCTTACAGTGAAATGATGAATACAACAGGTGTAGTAGACCTTACAGTGAAATGCTGAATCTATTATAAACAAGATGTCAGTATTTAGGAGAACAATAATCTATTAGAAACATGATTGAAGTATTGAGGGGAACTATATTCTCTGAGGAACAAGATGTCAGTATTTAGGGGACTGTACTATTTTAGGAACAAGATGGCAGTATTTAGGGGAACTGTACTATTTTAGGAACAAGATGGAAGTATTTAGGGGAACTATACTCTTTGAGGAACAAGATGGCAGTATTTAGGGGAACTGTACTATTTTAGGAACAAGATGGCAGTATTTAGGGGAACTGTACTATTTTAGGAACAAGATGGCAGTATTTAGGGGAACTGTACTATTTTAGGAACAAGATTGCAGTATTTAAGTATTTAGGGGAACTGTACTATTTTAGGAACAAGATGGCAGTATTTAGGGGAACTATACTCTTTGAGGAACAAGATGGCAGTATTTAGGGGAACTGTACTATTTTAGGAACAAGATGGCAGTATTTAGGGGAACTGTACTGTTTTAGGAACAAGATGGCAGTATTTAGGGGAACTGTACTATTTTAGGAACAAGATGGCAGTATTTAGGGGAACTGTACTATTTTAGGAACAAGATGGCAGTATTTAGGGGAACTGTACTATTTTAGGAACAAGATGGCAGTATTTAGGGGAACTATACTCTTTGAGGAACAAGATGGCAGTATTTAGGGGAACTATACTCTTTGAGGAACAAAATGGCAGTATTTAGGGGAACTATACTCTTTGAGGAACAAGATGTCAGTATTTAGGTGAACTGTACTATTTTAGGAACAAGATGTCAGTATTTAGGGGAACTGTACTGTTTTAGGAACAAGATGTCAGTATTTAGGGGAACTGTACTATTTTAGGAACAAGATGGCAGTATTTAGGGGAACTGTACTATTTTAGGAACAAGATGGAAGTATTTAGGGGAACTATACTCTTTGAGGAACAAGATGGCAGTATTTAGGGGAACTGTACTATTTTAGGAACAAGATGGCAGTATTTAGGGGAACTGTACTATTTTAGGAACAAGATGGCAGTATTTAGGGGAACTGTACTATTTTAGGAACAAGATGACAGTATTTAGGGGAACTGTACTATTTTAGGAACAAGATGGCAGTATTTAGGGGAACTATACTCTTTGAGGAACAAGATGGCAGTATTTAGGGGAACTGTACTATTTTAGGAACAAGATGGCAGTATTTAGGGGAACTGTACTATTTTAGGAACAAGATGGCAGTATTCAGGGGAACTGTACTATTTTAGGAACAAGATTGCAGTATTTAAGTATTTAGGGGAACTGTACTATTTTAGGAACAAGATGGCAGTATTTAGGGGAACTATACTCTTTGAGGAACAAGATGGCAGTATTTAGGGGAACTGTACTATTTTAGGAACAAGATGGCAGTATTTAGGGGAACTGTACTATTTTAGGAACAAGATGGCAGTATTCAGGGGAACTGTACTATTTTAGGAACAAGATGGCAGTATTCAGGGGAACTGTACTATCTTAGGAACAAGATGGCAGTATTCAGGGGAACTGTACTATCTTAGGAACAAGATGGCAGTATTCAGGGGAACTGTACTATTTTAGGAACAAGATGGCAGTATTCAGGGGAACTGTACTATCTTAGGAACAAGATGGCAGTATTCAGGGGAACTGTACTATTTTAGGAACAAGATGGCAGTATTCAGGGGAACTGTACTATTTTAGGAACAAGATGGCAGTATTCAGGGGAACTGTACTATCGTAGGAACAAGATGGCAGTATTCAGGGGAACTGTACTATTTTAGGAACAAGATGGCAGTATTCAGGGGAACTGTACTATCTTAGGAACAAGATGGCAGTATTTAGGGGAACTGTACTATCTTAGGAACAAGATGGCAGTATTTAGGGGAACTGTACTATCTTAGGAACAAGATGGCAGTATTCAGGGGAACTGTACTATTTTAGGAACAAGATGGCAGTATTCAGGGGAACTGTACTATCTTAGGAACAAGATGGCAGTATTCAGGGATTACTATTTTAGGAACAAGATGGCAGTATTCAGGGGAACTGTACTATCTTAGGAACAAGATGGCAGTATTTAGGGGAACTGTACTATCTTAGGAACAAGATGGCAGTATTCAGGGGAACTGTACTATTTTAGGAACAAGATGGCAGTATTCAGGGGAACTGTACTATCTTAGGAACAAGATGGCAGTATTCAGGGATTACTATTTTAGGAACAAGATGGCAGTATTCAGGGGAACTGTACTATCTTAGGAACAAGATGGCAGTATTTAGGGGAACTGTACTATCTTAGGAACAAGATGGCAGTATTTAGGGGAACTGTACTATTTTAGGAACAAGATGGCAGTATTTAGGGGAACTGTACTATTTTAGGAACAAGATGGCAGTATTTAGGGGAACTGTACTATTTTAGGAACAAGATTGCAGTATTTAAGTATTTAGGGGAACTGTACTATTTTAGGAACAAGATGGCAGTATTTAGGGGAACTATACTCTTTGAGGAACAAGATGGCAGTATTCAGGGGAACTGTACTATTTTAGGAACAAGATGGCAGTATTCAGGGGAACTGTACTATCTTAGGAACAAGATGGCAGTATTCAGGGGAACTGTACTATCTTAGGAACAAGATGGCAGTATTCAGGGGAACTGTACTATTTTAGGAACAAGATGGCAGTATTCAGGGGAACTGTACTATCTTAGGAACAAGATGGCAGTATTCAGGGGAACTGTACTATTTTAGGAACAAGATGGCAGTATTCAGGGCAACTGTACTATTTTAGGAACAAGATGGCAGTATTCAGGGGAACTGTACTATCTTAGGAACAAGATGGCAGTATTCAGGGGAACTGTACTATCTTAGGAACAAGATGGCAGTATTCAGGGGAACTGTACTATTTTAGGAACAAGATGGCAGTATTGAGGGGAACTGTACTATCTTAGGAACAAGATGGCAGTATTTGAGGCACTTGAACGTGCAGGTATAAACTTGACTCCCATCCGTTCTGTTCCGCATATGGCTGCCTCACCACTGCTGGGCTGATTTTATAAGCAGGTGTTAGATCTGTAACGGAGAGGAGAATAGAGGCAGGGCAGAGTGGAGGCGAAGAAAGGCTGAGGCTGGGGAAAAATGTGGTCAGTGTGTGCTTTGTGTTGGCCCGTTGCTCACAGCTGTTTTAGTGATATTGCCACTCACTGAACTAACCAGTCCAGACTGGACCTCTTTCTCTTCTTCTCTCTCATTCAAATGAAAGCCACGAGATGTTCTGAAGCTGATGTCATCTGTTCTGTAGCCTGTATAGTATAATTCATTAATGGATGGGTTGTCGGTTCTGTATCTGTTAGTAGTTGGTTGTCTGTATGTTAGGGTAGTGGGCAGGTCAGCAAATTTCCTGAAGCAGGAGAGTCCTGACTGTGGAATCACTATGGAACTCTCCACAGGACATTCCGTCTAAAATGGTATCTATAAACTGGGATAGATGGATCTTTCACCACTCTACAAGCATTTCTCCTCTCCTCTCCTCTCCTCTCCTCTCCTCTCCTCTCCTCTCCTCTCCTCTCCTCTCCTCTCCCCTCCTCTCCTCTCCTCTCCTCTCCTCTCCTCGCCTGTGAGGTAACAGACTAACAGACCCCAGTAGTACTGTGAGGTAACAGACTAACAGACCCCAGTAGTACTGTGATGTAGCAGACTAACAGACCCCTGTAGTACTGTGAGGTAACAGACTAACAGACCCCAGTAGTACTGTGAGGTAACAGACTAACAGACCCCAGTAGTACTGTGAGGTAACAGACTAACAGACCCCAGTAGTATTGCGATGTAACAGACTAACAGACCCCAGTAGTACTGTGATGTAGCAGACTAACAGACCCCAGTAGTACTGTGAGGTAACAGACTAACAGACCCCAGTAGTACTGTGATGTAACAGACTAACAGACCCCAGTAGTACTGTGATGTAACAGACTAACAGACCCCAGTAGTACTGTGATGTAACAGACTAACAGACCCCAGTAGTACTGTGATGTAACAGACTAACAGACCCCAGTAGTACTGTGATGTAACAGACTAACAAACCCCAGTAGTACTGTGATGTAACAGACTAACAAACCCCAGTAGTACTGTGATGTAACAGACTAATAAACCCCAGTAGTACTGTGATGTAACAGACTAACAGACCCCAGTAGTACTGTGATGTAATGGTCCAAGATGCTCTGAGCTGCTGATGGGAAGGGACACACACACACACACACACACACACACACACACACACACACACACACACAGGATATGTGGAAGAGGGGTATCAGAGGAGAAAAGAAAGGAGAGATTTTGTGGAAGAGGGGTATCAGAGGAGAAAAGAAAGGAGAGAGTGGGGCAGAAAGTCCTAAATATTATTTGGTTTTATTGAGTTACTGGGTCTGTGTGTTAAGGGGCACCTTATACCCCACACTACCAGATCATATAGGGAATGTGGCACCTTATACCCCACACTACCAGATCATATAGGGAATAGGGCACCTTATACCCCACACTACCAAATAATATAGGGAATAAGGCACCTTATACCCCACACTACCAGATCCCCATAGGGCCCTTGTCAAAGTAGTGCACTATGTAGGGAATAGGGCACCTTATACCCCACACTACCAGATCATATAGGGAATGTGGCACCTTATACCCCACACTACCAGATCATATATGGAATAGGGCACCATATACCCCACACTACCAGATCCCCATAGGGCCCTTGTCAAAGTAGTGCACTATGTAGGGAATAGGGCACCTTATACCCCACACTACCAAATAATATAGGGAATAAGGCACCTTATACCCCACACTACCAGATCCCCATAGGGCCCTTGTCAAAGTAGTGCACTATGTAGGGAATAGGGCACCTTATACCCCACACTACCAGATCATATAGGGAATGTGGCACCTTATACCCCACACTACCAGATCATATAGGGAATAGGGCACCTTATACCCCACACTACCAGATCATATATGGAATAGGGCACCTTATACCCCACACTACCAGATCCTATAGGGAATAGGGCACCTTATACCCCACACTACCAGATCATATATGGAATAGGGCACCTTATACCCCACACTACCAGATCATATAGGGAATAGGGCACCTTATACCCCACACTACCAGATCATATATGGAATAGGGCACCTTATACCCCACACTACCAGATCATATAGGGAATAGGGCACCTTATACCCCACACTACCAGATCATATAGGGAATAGGGCACCTTATACCCCACACTACCAGATCATATAGGGAATAGGGCACCTTATACCCCACACTACCAGATCATATAGGGAATAGGCACCTTATACCCCACACTACCAGATCATATAGGGAATAGGGCACCTTATACCCCACACTACCAGATCATATAGGGAATAGGGCACCTTATACCCCACACTACCAGATCATATAGGGAATAGGGCACCTTATACCCCACACTACCAGATCATATAGGGAATGTGGCACCTTATACCCCACACTACCAGATCATATAGGGAATAGGGCACCTTATACCCCACACTACCAGATCATATAGGGAATAGGGCACCTTATACCCCACACTACCAGATCATGTAGGGAATAGGGCACCTTATACCCCACACTACCAGATCATATAGGGAATAGGGCACCTTATACCCCACACTACCAGATCATATAGGGAATAGGGCACCTTATTCCCCACACTACCAGATCCTATAGGGAATAGGGCACCTTATACCCCACACTACCAGATCCTATAGGGAATAGGGCACCTTATACCCCACACTACCAGATCCTATAGGGAATAGGGCACCTTATACCCCACACTACCAGATCATATAGGGAATGTGGCACCTTATACCCCACACTACCAGATCATATATGGAATAGGGCACCTTATACCCCACACTACCAGATCCCCATAGGGCCCTTGTCAAAGTAGTGCACTATGTAGGGAATAGGGCACTTTATACCCCACACTACCAGATCCTATAGGGAATAGGGCACCTTATACCCCACTACCATATCCCCATAGGGTCCTGGTCAAAGTAGTGCACTATGTAGGGAATAGGGCACCTTATACCCCACACTACCAGATCCCCATAGGGCCCTGGTGAAAGTAGTGCACTATGTAGGGAATAGGGCACCTTATACCCCACACTACCAGATCATATAGGGAATGTGGCACCTTATACCCCACACTACCAGATCATATAGGGAATAGGGCACCTTATACCCCACACTACCAGATCATATATGGAATAGGGCACCTTATACCCCACACTACCAGATCCTATAGGGAATAGGGCACCTTATACCCCACACTACCAGATAATATATGGAATAGGGCACCTTATACCCCACACTACCAGATCATATAGGGAATAGGGCACCTTATACCCCACACTACCAGATCATATATGGAATAGGGCACCTTATACCCCACACTGCCAGATCATATAGGGAATAGGGCACCTTATACCCCACACTACCAGATCATATAGGGAATAGGGCACCTTATACCCCACACTACCAGATCATATATGGAATAGGGCACCTTATACCCCACACTACCAGATCATATAGGGAATAGGGCACCTTATACCCCACACTACCAGATCATATAGGGAATAGGGCACCTTATACCCCACACTACCAGATCATATAGGGAATAGGGCACCTTATACCCCACACTACCAGATCATATAGGGAATAGGGCACCTTATACCCCACACTACCAGATCATATAGGGAATAGGGCACCTTATACCCCACACTACCAGATCATATAGGGAATAGGGCACCTTATACCCCACACTACCAGATCATATAGGGAATAGGGCACCTTATACCCCACACTACCAGATCATATAGGGAATGTGGCACCTTATACCCCACACTACCAGATCATATAGGGAATAGGGCACCTTATACCCCACACTACCAGATCATATAGGGAATAGGGCACCTTATACCCCACACTACCAGATCATGTAGGGAATAGGGCACCTTATACCCCACACTACCAGATCATATAGGGAATAGGGCACCTTATACCCCACACTACCAGATCCTATAGGGAATAGGGCACCTTATACCCCACACTACCAGATCCTATAGGGAATAGGGCACCTTATACCCCACACTACCAGATCCTATAGGGAATAGGGCACCTTATACCCCACACTACCAGATCCTATAGGGAATAGGGCACCTTATACCCCACACTACCAGATCATATAGGGAATGTGGCACCTTATACCCCACACTACCAGATCATATATGGAATAGGGCACCTTATACCCCACACTACCAGATCCCCATAGGGCCCTTGTCAAAGTAGTGCACTATGTAGGGAATAGGGCACCTTATACCCCACACTACCAGATCCTATAGGGAATAGGGCACCTTATACCCCACACTACCATATCCCCATAGGGTCCTGGTCAAAGTAGTGCACTATGTAGGGAATAGGGCACCTTATACCCCACACTACCAGATCCCCATAGGGCCCTGGTGAAAGTAGTGCACTATAGGGCACCTTATACCCCACACTACCAGATCATATAGGGAATGTGGCACCTTATACCCCACATTACCAGATCATATAGGAATAGGGCACCTTATACCCCACACTACCAGATCATATATGGAATAGGGCACCTTATACCCCACACTACCAGATCATATAGGGAATAGGGCACCTTATACCCCACACTACCAGATCATATATGGAATAGGGCACCTTATACCCCACACTACCAGATCATATAGGGAATAGGGCACCTTATACCCCACACTACCAGATCATATAGGGAATAGGGCACCTTATACCCCACACTACCAGATCATATATGGAATAGGGCACCTTATACCCCACACTACCAGATCATATAGGGAATAGGGCACCTTATACCCCACACTACCAGATCATATAGGGAATAGGGCACCTTATACCCCACACTACCAGATCATATAGGGAATAGGGCACCTTATACCCCACACTACCAGATCATATAGGGAATAGGGCACCTTATACCCCACACTACCAGATCATATAGGGAATAGGGCACCTTATACCCCACACTACCAGATCATATAGGGAATGTGGCACCTTATACCCCACACTACCAGATCATATAGGGAATAGGGCACCTTATACCCCACACTACCAGATCATATAGGGAATAGGGCACCTTATACCCCACACTACCAGATCATGTAGGGAATAGGGCACCTTATACCCCACACTACCAGATCATATAGGGAATAGGGCACCTTATACCCCACACTACCAGATCATATAGGGAATAGGGCACCTTATACCCCACACTACCAGATCCTATAGGGAATAGGGCACCTTATACCCCACACTACCAGATCCTATAGGGAATAGGGCACCTTATACCCCACACTACCAGATCCTATAGGGAATAGGGCACCTTATACCCCACACTACCAGATCATATAGGGAATGTGGCACCTTATACCCCACACTACCAGATCATATATGGAATAGGGCACCTTATACCCCACACTACCAGATCCCCATAGGGCCCTTGTCAAAGTAGTGCACTATGTAGGGAATAGGGCACCTTATACCCTACACTACCAGATCCTATAGGGAATAGGGCACCTTATACCCCACACTACCATATAAGGTGCCATAGGGCCCTGGTCTAAAGTAGTGCACTATGTAGGGAATAAAGTACCATAGGGCCCTGGTCTAAAGTCGTGCACTCAGTAGGGAATAAGGTGCCATAGGGCCCCGTTCTAAAGTAGTGCACTATGTAGGGAATAAGGTGCCATAGGGCCCCGGTCTAAAGTAGTGCACTATGTAGGGAATAAGGTGCCATAGGGCCCTGGTCTAAAGTAGTGCACTATGTAGAGAATAAGGTGCCATAGGGCCCCGGTCTAAAGTAGTGCACTATGTAGGGAATAAGGTGCCATAGGGCTCTGGTCTAAAGTAGTGCACTATACAGGGAATAGGGTGCATTTTTGGACTGAACCACTGAATGCTGGGAAGAAGTAGGTGGCATTAATATTCCATCTACACATGGCATCTGTCTGCTCCCAATAATGGAAAATAAATGTTTTTCTCACTCCGCTCTGCTCCTTGCTCCCACAAAGACGGAGTTTGATGAAATCTGGAGAAAATCTGGAAGATATTAAAGTCAAGATTATTAGATTTTTGTTCTTTCTATTCATTGCACAGTTTTGTGGAATCAGGAATCTGTCTATCTGGGCTTTTTTGTTGTCTGTTTCTGAACTTTTTGTCTCTTCCTGAGCTTTTTAGTGTTTTCGTGTTCCCAGTTTGGATCAAAAGCACTGTATTTGGATTTAAACAAAATTGTCTTCAGTTTAAGCTGGGCATTTGGATAATGGTTAGGGTAGCAACTCCTGGATAATGGTTAGGGTAGCAACTCCTGGATAATGGTTAGGGTAGCAACTCCTGGATAATGGTTAGGGTAGCAACTCCTGATAATGGTTAGGGTAGCAACTCCTGGATAATGGTTAGGGTAGCAACTCCTGGATAATGGTTAGGGTAGCAACTCCTGGATAATGGTTAGGGTAGCAACTCCTGGATAATGGTTAGGGTAGCAACTCCTGATAATGGTTAGGGTAGCAACTCCTGATAATGGTTAGGGTAGCAACTCCTGGATAATGGTTAGGGTAGCAACTCCTGGATAATGGTTAGGGTAGCAACTCCTGGATAATGGTTAGGGTAGCAACTCCTGATAATGGTTAGGGTAGCAACTCCTGGATAATGGTTAGGGTAGCAACTCCTGGATAATGGTTAGGGTAGCAACTCCTGGATAATGGTTAGGGTAGCAACTCCTGGATAATGGTTAGGGTAGCAACTCCTGATATGATGAAATCTAAAGTACATTATAATGATCAACTGAATTGATGAAGGGCACCTCAAATGTTCCTTTTATTGGTTGCCTTGGCAACCAACCTGAGTCAGCAGAGGTTGGAGGTCTGGATACACTCCTCGAGTTTTATTTTAACTGTATTTATTTAACTGAGTAAGTCAGTTAAGAACAAAGTCTTCTTTTCAATGACAGCCTTGGAACAGAGGGTTTACTGCCTTGTTTCAGGGCCAGAACAACAGATATTTTACCTTGTCAGCTCGGGGACTTTATCTTGCAACCTTTACAGTTACTAGTCCAACACTCTAACCACTAGGCTACCTGCCACCCCAAGTAAGTCTTTAAAAAAAGCTTAATAGATTAAATAGGGTTCATTTGAAAATCTTACATAGTTTTTGATAGTTCCTTACTCATGATGGTTCATTGGTGTGTACCCCTTTAAGAGCGTCCCACGACTCTGCGCCAGGAAAAAGTATGTGTACTTAAACATTAAACCAGAAACAGATCTGGGACCAGTCTACAGGTGTGACATTACAATTTTGTTATTACAGTTGGCTGTGACACCAACAGATCTGGGACCAGTCTACAGGTGTGACATTACAATTTTGTTACTACAGTTGGCTGTGACACCAACAGATCTGGGACCAGTCTACAGTTGTGACATTACAATTTTGTTACAACAGTTGGCTGTGGCACCAACAGATCTGGGACCAGTCTACAGGTGTGACATTACAATTTTGTTACAACAGTTGGCTGTGGTACCAACAGATCTGGGACCAGTCTGCAGGTCTGGTCAAATTACAATTATTTAAAAAAAAATGTTTTTTACCCATTTTTCTCCCCAATTTCATGGAATCCAATTGGTAGTTACAGTCTTGTCTCATCACTACAACTCCTGTATGGACTCGGGAGTGGCGAAGGTCGAGAGCCTTGCGTCCTCCGAAACACAACCCAACCGCACTGCTTCTTGACACAATGCTCGCTTAATCCGGAAGCCAGCCACACCAATGTGTCGGTGGAAACACCATTTACTTGGCGACCGCGTCAGCGTGCACTGCACCCAGCCCGCCACAGGAGTCTCTAGTGTGCAATGGAACAAGGAATCCCTGCTGGCCAAACCCTCCGCCAACCCAGACGACGCTTGGCCAATTGCGCGCCACCCCATTGGTCTCCCGGTCGCGGTAGGCTAGCAACAGAGCCTGAACTCAAACCCAGAATCTCTAGTGGCACAGCTAGCACTGCTATGCCTTAGACCACCGCGCCACTCGGGAGGCCCGACATGACAATTCTGTTAGTCAGAACAGTTGGCTGTGACACCAACCGATCTGTGATCAGTCTACATGTGTGACATGACAATTCTGTAAATAAAAATGTGTTCTTGAAATGACTTGCCAATACAGTGTGTTCACACTAGACAGCTGTATCACACTTTCAATGGAAGGAAAGTGAGAGAAGCGGAGAGGGGGGACCGTTGAGCATAGCGAGCACGGGCGAGGGAGATGAACAGTGCGGGACTACAGTTGGGGAAAGCTGAACTTTATTTGAATCCTCTGCGATATCCTGATGTGTGACCAATCAAAACTCTCTATAGCTTCCAGCCTCTACTGGATTGGCTGACTAATGGCTATTGATACCTAGCTTGCTTTGTTAGCTTCCACATGGGGGACAGGGAAATGGGGGTACCTAGTCAGTTGTCCAACTGAATGCCTTCAACTGAATTTAACCCAACCCCTCTGAATCAGAGAGGGGGGCTGCCTTACTCACCATCCACGTCTTCGGCGCCCGGGGAACAGTTGGTTCTTCCTTGCTCAGGGGCAGAAAGACCGATTTTTATCTTGTCAGCTCATGTGTTCAGTTAAGCAACCTTCTGGTTACTTTCCCAACGCTCTAACCACGAGGCTACCTTCTGGTTACTAGCCCAACGCTCTAACCACGAGGCTACCTGCTGGTTACTAGCCCAACGCTCTAACCACGAGGCTACCTTCTGGTTACTAGCCCAACGCTCTAACCACGAGGCTACCTTCTGGTTACTAGCCCAACGCTCTAACCACGAGGCTACCTTCTGGTTACTAGCCCAACACTCTAACCACGAGGCTACCTTCTGGTTACTAGCCCAACACTCTAACCACGAGGCTACCTTCTGGTTACTAGCCCAACGCTCTAACCACTAGGCTACCTTCTGGTTACTAGCCCAACGCTCTAACCACGAGGCTACCTTCTGGTTACTAGCCCAACGCTCTAACCACGAGGCTACCTGCTGGTTACTAGCCCAACGCTCTAACCACGAGGCTACCTTCTGGTTACTAGCCCAACGCTCTAACCACGAGGCTACCTGCCTCCCCAGGGCAAAGCTAGTGTGGCTAGGCCAGTGCTGCTTGTATGGTGTGAACTCTCTGTTAGTCACAAGAGTTGACTGTGACACCAATAGATCTGGGATCAGTTGAGCATCAGTCAGACTCCCCGCTTCTCCCTCCCTTACTGTTGATTGGACAGAATTATGGGGTCATCAAATCAAATGTTATTTGTCACGTGTCATCAACATGCGCCGAATACAGCAGTGGTAGACTATGAGATGCTTACGAGCCCTTACAATGCAGAGTTAAAAAGTACAAATATATATAGATGTAGAATATAGTATATAGTATAGTATATATAATAATACAGAAAAACATTGTAACACAGGAAAGAAAATGATTAGTTATAAGACTGGGAATGTTGATCGGGCAGAATAAGGGGGTCGTGACAGTTGATTGGACAGAATAAGGGGGTCGTGACAGTTGATTGGACAGAATGATGGGGTCGTGACAGTTGATTGGACAGAATAAGGGGGTCGTGACAGTTGATTGGACAGAATAAGGGGGTCATAACAGTTGATTGGACAGAATAAGGTGGTCGGGACTTCTGGGGTAGTCTTACATCCTGTAAGAGCTCAGCTCAGTGTGATGTCCTGAATGACTAGTACTCTAGAGACATTAGAATGAAGATGCCACATATTGAGCTGTTGAGGCACTTTTTGCAGACAGAAAATGTCACCCAAGTTCAATCCTTGCTACTATACTCATTTTGTGTGTGGCTCTATTTGGTTTCCAGTGAGTTCAATTGAGGTGGTTTGGTTCAATAGAGGTGGTTTGGTTAAATAGAGGTGGTTTGGTTAAGTAGAGGTGGTTTGGTTAAGTAGAGGTGGTTTGGTTCAATAGAGGTGGTTTGGTTAAGTAGAGGTGGTTTGGTTAAGTAGAGGTGGTTTGGTTCAATAGAGGTGGTTTGGTTAAGTAGAGGTGGTTTGGTTAAATAGAGGTGGTTTGGTTAAGTAGAGGTGGTTTGGTTAAATAGAGGTGGTTTGGTTCAATAGAGGTGGTTTGGTTAAATAGAGGTGGTTTGGTTAAATAGAGGTGGTTTGGTTAAATAGAGTTGGTTTGGTTAAATAGAGGTGGTTTGGTTAAATAGAGGTGGTTTGGTTCAATAGAGGTGGTTTGGTTCAATAGAGGTGGTTTGGTTCAATAGAGTTGGTTTGGTTAAATAGAGGTGGTTTGGTTAAATAGAGGTGGTTTGGTTAAATAAAGGCGGTTTGGTTAAACAGAGGCGGTTTGGTTAAATAGAGGCGGTTTGGTTAAATAGAGGCGGTTTGGTTAAATAGAGGCGGTTTGGTTAAATAGAGGTGGTTTGGTTAAATAGAGGTGGTTTGGTTAAATAGAGGTGGTTTGGTTAAATAGAGGTGGTTTGGTTAAGTAGAGGTGGTTTGGTTAAGTAGAGGTGGTTTGGTTGAATAGAGGTGGTGTGGTTAAATAGAGGTGGTTTGGTTCAATAGAGGTGGTTTGGTTAAATAGAGGTGGTTTGGTTAAGTAGAGGTGGTTTGGTTAAGTAGAGGTGGTTTGGTTAAGTAGAGGTGGTGTGGTTAAATAGAGGCGGTTTGGTTAAATAGAGGCGGTTTGGTTAAATAGAGGCGGTTTGGTTAAATAGAGGCGGTTTGGTTAAATAGAGGCGGTTTGGTTAAATAGAGGCGGTGTGGTTAAATAGAGGCGGTGTGGTTAAATAGAGGCGGTTTGGTTAAATAGAGGCGGTGTGGTTAAATAGAGGTGGTGTGGTTAAATAGAGGTGGTTTGGTTAAATAGAGGCAGTATTTTCCTGTGACCCAGGTTTCAGTCAGTCGCCTGCCTGGAGCCTATTTCCCATCATGCTTCTGGCTCTATTTTATTCTTATCCACGTGTATTTAGCTTGGCACCCCACCTGGACCCACAGTCAGCCAAGCTAGCAGCTGGCTGTGAGGAATGGAAACACTCAGAGGTCCCTGATGACAACCATAATGTCTGACCGTTTCACGCCTGACTCATTTAGCAGACTCTCTTATCCAGAGCGACTTACAGTAGTGAGAGTTTACATTGTCGTTCTCCGTTGTAGGGAATCGAACCCACAATCTTGATGTTGCAAACGTCATGCTCTACCAACCAAGCCACACGAGAACACACTGTACTGTACCATGAAGGAAAAATTGTATTTCTCAAAATACTAACCAGTAGTTTTGTTATTATTCTTCATGTATTTGAAGGGTG
>NC_088415.1:91281059-91283559 GCF_034236695.1 Oncorhynchus nerka
CCTTGCCTGGTTCACCAATTACTTTGCAGACAGAGTTCAGTGTGTCAAATCGGAGGGCATGTTGTCCGGTCCTCTGGCAGTCTCTATGGGGTGCCACAGGGTTCAATTCTCGGGCCGACTCTTTTCTCTGTGTATATCAATGATGTTGCTCTTGCTGCGGGCGATTCCCTGATCCACCTCTACGCAGACGACACCATTCTATACACTTTCGGCCCGTCATTGGACACTGTGCTATCTAACCTCCAATCGAGCTTCAATGCCATACAACACTCCTTCCGTGGCCTCCAACTGCTCTTAAACGCTAGTAAAACCAAATGCATGCTTTTCAACCGATCGCTGCCTGCACCCGCTTGCCCGACTAGCATCACCACACTGGATGGTTCCGACCTTGAATATGTGGACACCTATAAGTGCCTAGGTGTCTGGCTAGACTGCAAACTCTCCTTCCAGACCCATATCAAACATCTCCAATCGAAAATCAAATCAAGAGTCGGCTTTCTATTCCGCAACAAAGCCTCCTTCACTCACGCTGCCAAGCTTACCCTAGTAAAACTGACTATCCTACCGATCCTCGACTTCGGCGATGTCATCTACAAAATGGCTTCCAACACTCTTCTCAGCAAACTGGATGCAGTTTATCACAGTGCCATCCGTTTTGTCACTAAAGCACCTTATACTACCCACCACTGCGACTTGTATGCTCTAGTCGGCTGGCCCTCGCTACATATTCGTCGCCAGACCCACTGGCTCCAGGTCATCTACAAGGCCATGCTAGGCAAAGCTCCGCCTTATCTCAGCTCACTGGTCACGATGGCAACACCCATCCGTAGCACGCGCTCCAGCAGGTGTATCTCATTGAGCATCCCCAAAGCCAACACCTCATTTGGCCGCCTTTCGTTCCAGTACTCTGCTGCCTGTGACTGGAACGATTTGCAAAAATCGCTGAAGTTGGAGACTTTTATCTCCCTCACCAACTTCAAACATCAGCTATCTGAGCAGCTAACCGATCGCTGCAGCTGTACATAATCTATTGGTAAATAGCCCACCCATTTTCACCTACCTCATCCCCACAGTTTTTATTTATTTACCTTTCTGCTCTTTTGCACACAAATATCTCTACCTGTACATGATCATCTGATCATTTATCACTGCAGTGTTAATCTGCAATATTGTAATTATTCGCCTACCTCCTCATGCCTTTTGCACACATTGTATATAGACTCCCCTTTTTTTTTTTCTCTACTGTGTTATTGACTTGTTAATTGTTTACTCCATGTGTAACTCTGTGTTGTCTGTTCACACTGCTATGCTTTATCTTGGCCAGGTCGCAGTTGCAAATGAGAACCTGTTCTCAACTAGCCTACCTGGTTAAATAAAGGTGTTCTCAACTAGCCTACCTGGTTAAATAAAGGTGTTCTCAACTAGCCTACCTGGTTAAATAAAGGTGTTCTCAACTAGCCTACCTGGTTAAATAAAGGTGTTCTCAACTAGCCTACCTGGTTAAATAAAGGTGTTCTCAACTAGCCTACCTGGTTAAATAAAGGTGTTCTCAACTAGCCTACCTGGTTAAATAAAGGTGTTCTCAACTAGCCGACCTGGTTAAATAAAGGTGTTCTCAACTAGCCTACCTGGTTAAATAAAGGTGTTCTCAACTAGCCTACCTGGTTAAATAAAGGTGTTCTCAACTAGCCTACCTGGTTAAATAAAGGTGTTCTCAACTAGCCTACCTGGTTAAATAAAGGTGTTCTCAACTAGCCTACCTGGTTAAATAAAGGTGTTCTCAACTAGCCTACCTGGTTAAATAAAGGTGTTCTCAACTAGCCTACCTGGTTAAATAAAGGTGTTCTCAACTAGCCTACCTGGTTAAATAAAGGTGTTCTCAACTAGCCTACCTGGTTAAATAAAGGTGTTCTCAACTAGCCTACCTGGTTAAATAAAGGTGTTCTCAACTAGCCTACCTGGTTAAATAAAGGTGTTCTCAACTAGCCTACCTGGTTAAATAAAGGTGTTCTCAACTAGCCTACCTGGTTAAATAAAGGTGTTCTCAACTAGCCTACCTGGTTAAATAAAGGTGAAAAAAAAAAAAAAAAAAAAAAAAAAAAAAGGTCAGGGGTCAGTCTATGTGCTTGATCTACTCTCCTCTAAAAGCCCCTCCATGCTTCTCCTACTGATTTGCTCCGTGTTCATGTTTGATGTTATAGCGCAGCCACTGTCTCCTCTGCACCCTGTTCCTTACCAGCCCTGGTCAAACGTACTGCACTACATCGGGTTTCCATCTGGGCCACTGTCTCTGGGCCAAGCCAGGATTTCAAGGTCTGCTGACTGAATGAAAGGGGGGATACCTAGTCAGTACAACTGAATGAAAGGGGGGATATCTAGTCAGTACAACTGAATGAAAGGGGGGATACCTAGTCAGTACAACTGAATGAAAGGGGGATATCTAGTCAGTACAAGTGAATGGAAGGGGGATACCTAGTCAGTACAACTGAATGAAATGGGG
>NC_088415.1:91288559-91378559 GCF_034236695.1 Oncorhynchus nerka
ACACTCTAACCACTAGGCTACCTACCACCTCTACACTCTAACCACTAGGCTACCTACCGCCTCTACACTCTAACCACTAGGCTACCTACCGCCTCTACACTCGAACCACTAGGCTACCTACCGCCTCTACACTCTAACCACTAGGCTACCTACCACCTCTACACTCTAACCACTAGGCTACCTACCGCCTCTACACTCTAACCACTAGGCTACCTACCGCCTCTACACTCTAACCACTAGGCTGGCTACCACCTCTACACTCTAACCGCTAGGCTACCTACCACCTCTACACTCTAACCACTAGGCTACCTACCGCCTCTACACTCTAACCACTAGGCTACCTACCGCCTCTACACTCTAACCACTAGGCTACCTACCGCCTCTACACTCTAACCACTAGGCTACCTACCGCCTCTACACTCTAACCACTAGGCTACCTACCGCCTCTACACTCTAACCACTAGGCTACCTACCGCCTCTACACTCTAACCACTAGGCTGGCTACCACCTCTACACTCTAACCACTAGGCTACCTACCGCCTCTACACTCTAACCACTAGGCTACCTACCGCCTCTACACTCTAACCACTAGGCTGGCTACCGCCTCTACACTCTAACCACTAGGCTGGCTACCACCTCTACACTCTAACCACTAGGCTACCTACCGCCTCTACACTCTAACCACTAGGCTACCTACCGCCTCTACACTCTAACCACTAGGCTGGCTACCGCCTCTACACTCTAACCACTAGGCTGGCTACCGCCTCTACACTCTAACCACTAGGCTGGCTACCACCTCTACACTCTAACCACTAGGCTACCTACCGCCTCTACACTCTAACCACTAGGCTACCTACCGCCTCTACACTCTAACCACTAGGCTACCTACCACCTCTACACTCTAACCACTAGGCTACCTACCACCTCTACACTCTAACCACTAGGCTACCCTACCACCTCTACACTCTAACCACTAGGCTGGCTACCACCTCTACACTCTAACCACTAGGCTGGCTACCACCTCTACACTCTAACCACTAGGCTGGCTACCACCTCTACACTCTAACCACTAGGCTACCTACCACCTCTACACTCTAACCACTAGGCTGGCTACCGCCTCTACACTCTAACCACTAGGCTACCTACCGCCTCTACACTCTAACCACTAGGCTGGCTACCACCTCTACACTCTAACCACTAGGCTACCTACCACCTCTACACTCTAACCACTAGGCTACCTACCGCCTCTACACTCTAACCACTAGGCTACCTACCGCCTCTACACTCTAACCACTAGGCTACCTACCACCTCTACACTCTAACCACTAGGCTACCTACCACCTCTACACTCTAACCACTAGGCTACCTACCGCCTCTACACTCTAACCACTAGGCTACCTACCACCTCTACACTCTAACCACTAGGCTACCTACCGCCTCTACACTCTAACCACTAGGCTACCTACCACCTCTACACTCTAACCACTAGGCTACCTACCGCCTCTACACTCTAACCACTAGGCTACCTACCGCCTCTATACTCTAACCACTAGGCTACCTACCGCCTCTACACTCTAACCACTAGGCTGGCTACCACCTCTACACTCTAACCACTAGGCTACCTACCACCTCTACACTCTAACCACTAGGCTACCTACCACCTCTACACTCTAACCACTAGGCTACCCTACCACCTCTACACTCTAACCACTAGGCTACCTACCACCTCTACACTCTAACCACTAGGCTGGCTACCTCCTCTACACTCTAACCACTAGGCTGGCTACCACCTCTACACTCTAACCACTAGGCTGGCTACCTCCTCTACACTCTAACCACTAGGCTGGCTACCGCCTCTACACTCTAACCACTAGGCTGGCTACCACCTCTACACTCTAACCACTAGGCTGGCTACCTCCTCTACACTCTAACCACTAGGCTGGCTACCACCTCTACACTCTAACCACTAGGCTACCTACCACCTCTACACTCTAACCACTAGGCTACCTACCACCTCTACACTCTAACCACTAGGCTACCTACCACCTCTACACTCTAACCACTATGCTACCTACCACCTCTACACTCTAACCACTAGGCTGGCTACCACCTCTACACACTAACCACTAGGCTACCTACCACCTCTACACTCTAACCACTAGGCTACTTACCACCTCTACACTCTAACCACTAGGCTACCTACCACCTCTACACTCTAACCACTAGGCTACCTACCACCTCTACACTCTAACCACTAGGCTGGCTACCACCTCTACACTCTAACCACTAGGCTGGCTACCACCTCTACACTCTAACCACTAGGCTACCTACCACCTCTACACTCTAACCACTAGGCTACCTACCACCTCTACACTCTAACCACTAGGCTACCTACCACCTCTACACTCTAACCACTAGGCTGGCTACCGCCTCTACACTCTAACCACTAGGCTACCTACCGGCTCTACACTCTAACCACTAGGCTACCTACCACCTCTACACTCTAACCACTAGGCTACCTACCACCTCTACACTCTAACCACTAGGCTACCTACCACCTCTACACTCTAACCACTAGGCTACCTACCGCCTCTACACTCTAACCACTAGGCTGGCTACCGCCTCTACACTCTAACCACTAGGCTACCTACCGCCTCTACACTCTAACCACTAGGCTACCTACCGCCTCTACACTCTAACCACTAGGCTACCTACCACCTCTACACTCTAACCACTAGGCTACCTACCACCTCTACACTCTAACCATTAGGCTACCTACCGCCTCTACACTCTAACCACTAGGCTGGCTACCACCTCTACACTCTAACCACTAGGCTGGCTACCGCCTCTACACTCTAACCACTAGGCTACCTACCGCCTCTACACTCTAACCACTAGGCTACCTACCGCCTCTACACTCTAACCACTAGGCTACCTACCACCTCTACACTCTAACCACTAGGCTACCTACCACCTCTACACTCTAACCATTAGGCTACCTACCGCCTCTACACTCTAACCACTAGGCTACCTGCCGCCTCTACACTCTAACCACTAGGCTACCTGCCGCCTCTACACTCTAACCACTAGGCTACCTGCCACTCTGATTATTATTATGATTATGATATCATGCATATCTGTATAGAGTACAAAGTTTATTTCTGTGCCTGCCTGTCATTCAGTGGGTTGTCAACTAACACCAAGCTGGATAGTGCTGTTAGGAGCCAGCGCGACACACACACACACACACACACACACACTGCAATTAAGGTTTACTGGTCAGGCCTGACGGAGAACAGCTAATGAGATCCAGACAGTTTAACTAAGTTCTGACAGATGTTAGCTGTAGTTCTGCTAGGCCCTTTAATTGAATGTCATCTGGACGTGTATCCTCTCTGGTGGTGGGCCACCCTGATAGTGCTGGAGTTGCCTGTCTTGATCCAGTCTGCTAATGTTAGTACCCTTGTCTGTGTCCCACATGGCACCCTATGACCCCTGGTCAAAAGTCGTGCACTATGTAGGGAATAGGGTGCCACAGGGCTCTGGTCTAAAGTAGTGCACTATGTAGGGAATAGGGTGCCACAGGGCTCTGGTCTAAAGTAGTGCACTATGTAGGGAATAGGGTGCCACAGGGCTCTGGTCTAAAGTAGTGCACTATGTAGGGAATAGGGTGCCATAGGGCTCTGGTCTAAAGTAGTGCACTATATAGGGAATAGGGTGCTATTTGGAACACACTTTCGGCCTGGGTTTGTCCTGGGTCTGGCCTGGGTCTGTCCTGGGACTCCCCTGGGTCTGTCCTGGGTCTGTCCTGGGTCTCCCCAGTGTCTGTCCTGGGTCTGGGTCTGGTCTGGGTTTGTCCTGGGTCTGTCCTGGGACTCCCCTGGGTCTATCCTGGGTCTGGTCTGGGGCTGTCTTGGGTCTATTCTGGGTCTGGTCTGGGTCTGTCCTGGGTCTGGTCTGGGTCTGGCCTGGGTCTGGTCTGGCCTGGGTCTGGTCTGGGTCTGTCCTGGGTCTGTCCTGGGTCTGTTCTGGGTCGGTCCTGGGTCTGTTCTGGGTCTGTCCTAGGTCTGTTCTGGGTCTGTTCTGGGTCTGTTCTGGGTCTGTCCTGGGTCTGTTCTGGTCTGTCCTGGGTCTGGTCTGGGTCCCTCCTGGGTCTGTTCTGGGTCTGTCCTGGGGTTCCCCTGGGTATGTCCAAGGTCTGGCCTGGGTTTCTCTTTATAATGTCATCTTAAAGTGCCTTGCAAAAGTATTCATCCCCTTGGCGCTTTTCCTATTTTGTTGCATTAACAACCTGTAATTTAAATAGATTTTTATTTGGATTCCATGTAATGGACACACACAAAATTGTCCAAATTGGTGAAATGAAATTTAAAAATAACTTGTTTCGAAAAGATAAAAGAAGATAAAATAAATGATAAAGTGGTGCGTGTATATGTATTCACCCTCTTTGCTATGAAGCCCCTAAATAAGATCTGGTGCAACCAATTACCTTCAGAAGTTACATAATTAGTTAAATAAAGTCCTCCTGTGTGCAATCTAAGTGTCACATGATCTCAGTATATATACACCTGTTCTGAAAGGCCCCAGAGTCTGCAACACCACTAAGCAAGGCACACCACCAAGCAAGCAGCACCATGAAGACCAAGGAGCTCTCCAAACAGGTCAGGGACAAATTTGTGGAGAAGTACAGTTCAGGGTTGGACTATAAAAAAATATCCAGAACTTTGAACATCCCACGGAGCACCATTAAACCCATTATTAAAAAATGGAAAGAATATGGCACCACAACAAACCTGCCAAGAGAGGGCCGCCCACCAAAACTCACAGACCGGATAAGGAGGGCATTAATCAGAGGCAACAAAGCGACCAAAGATAACCCTGAAGGAGCTGCAAAGCTCCACAGCGGAGATTGGAATATCTGTCCATAGGACCACTTTAAGCCATACCCTCCACAGGCCTGGGCTTTATGGAAGAGTGGCCAGAAAAAAGCCATTGCCTTAAGAATAAAATAAGCAAACACGTTTGGTGTTGCCGAAAGGCATTTGGTAGACTCCCCAAAGATATGGAAAAAGGTACTCTGGTCAGATGAGACTAAAATTGAGCTATTTTGGCCATGGGATGGAGACGGAGACTGGGACGGAGGTTCACCATCCAGCAGGACAATGACCCTAAGCATACTGCTAAACCAACACTCAAGTGGTTTAAGGGGAAACATTTAAATGTCTTGGAAAGGCCTAGTCAAAGCCCAGACCTCAATCCAATTGAGAATATGTGGTATGATTTAAAGATTCCTGTACATCAGCGGAACCCATCCAGCTTGAAGGAGCTGTAGCAGTTTTGCCTTGAAGAATGGGCAGAAATCCCAGCAAAAGGTGTCTCTAACAAAGTATTGACTTTGGGGGGGTGAATAGTTATGCACACTCAAGTTTTCAGTTTTTTTTGTCTTATTTCTTGTTTGTTTCACAATAAAACATATTTTGCATCTTCAAAGTGGTCGGCATGTTGTGTAAATGAAATGATACAAACCTCCAAAATATACATTTTTATAAGGCAACAAAATAGGATAAATGCCAAGGGGGTGAATACACTTAATGGTACCTATTTAATGGTATATTTGTTTATGTTTATTTAGGTTTACTACCTCTTATTGTTACCTACAGTGGCAGGAAAAAGTATGTGACCTGGATTTCTGCAGAAGTTGGTCATCAAATTTGATCTGATCTTCATCGAAGTTACAACAACAGACAAACACAGTCTGCACATTCACAGTGCAGGGTGGGAAAAGTATGTGAGCTCTTGGATTTAATAACTGGTTGACCCTCCTTTGGCAGCAATAACCTCAACCAAACATTTTCTGTAGTTGAGTGTTTTAAGTGTTTAAGCAGTTTGTCTGTTGTTGTGACTTAGATGAAGATCAGATCACATTTTATGAAATCCAAAGTGTTCACATACTTAATGGTACCTATTTAATTATCTATTTAATTATATATTTATTGCTATTTATTGCTCTGCAGTTCGAGAGCCACTTAACTCTATTTCATTGATCATATATTTAACCACCAACTTAGTTGATATAGTCATGTATGCTGAGGAAAGCAGAAGATGAGAAACTCATCCAATATACACATGAGTGGATCAACACAGAGGAGGTCAGCTGAAGTATTTGTGGGGTGGGGTGCTGCTAGTTAACATTCTCCACAGCAGAGAGAGAGTGAGAGTGAGAGTGAGAGAGAGAGAGAGAGAGAGAGAGAGAGAGAGAGAGAGAGAGAGAAAGAGAGAGAGAGAGAGAGAGAGAGAGAGAGAGAGAGAGAGAGAGAGAGAGAGAGAGAGAGAGAGAGAGAGAGAGAGATCATGACAGCCTCAGATATTTTCTAAGTACAGACTCTGGTTATGTATCTGTCCCATTCCTCTAGCACCAGGCAGGCTGGGGGTGCCATTCGGGACACAGAGTGAGGTTTGGCAAGGCAGGGTAATATGACTCGATTTCCCTAATGGTTGTGTCGGGGGAGGACTGTACAATAGTCTTTTTGAAAGTGGGGACTTACAGACACCCTCCCTGCCATTTCAGAGCAAACAAAGTCTTGATGCAATCTCCCCTCACCCCTTTTTATTTTCTGTGCCCAGTCTGGCTTCTTTCTGTCAGAGAGTGTGTGTGCGTGTGTGTGTGTGACTAGAGTAGAGAAACAAACCCGGTGCAGGATCGTCTGATTGGTCTGACTGAGGGAGATGCTGGTTGTCTATTGGTCAGGACATTGTTGTTTCTTCCTCTGTCTGTCTGTCTGTCTGTCTGTCTGTCTGTCTGTCTGTCTGTCTGTCTGTCTGTCTGTCTGTCTGTCTGTCTGTCTGTCTGTCTGTCTGTCTGTCTGTCTGTCTGTCTGTCTGTCTGTCTGTCTGTCTGTCTGTCTGTTTGTGGATAGATGTTTCTTGATATTCAGAGGCTGCTGTCTCTATTATCATGTATCTACATTGGTCTTCTGTCACACTTTTGTTTGATTTCTATCATGTATGGAATCAACATTAGAACTCACTGTATTCTGTTCTCAAATTTTACTTTTGTAATGTGATATACTCTGAGTGATATGAATGTGAGAGATGAAGTGAGGGGTAGGGAGAGGAGAGGGGAGGGGTGAAGGGTGAGGGATGAGGGGAGGTGAAGGGTGAGGGGTCGAGGGGAGGGGAGGTAAGAGGGGAGGGGGGTGAGGTGAGGGGGGGGTGAGGGGGGGGGAGGGTGAAGGGTGAGGGGTGAGGGGAGGTGAAGGGTGAGGGGGGGTGAGGGGAGGGGAGGTGAGAGGGGAGGGGAGGTGAGGTTAGGTTAGGGGTGAGGGGAGGGGGGGTGAGGTGAGGGGTGAGGGGTGAGGGAGGTGAAGGGTGAGGTGAGGAGAGGTGAGGGTTGAGGTGAGGGGTGAAGGGTGAGGGGAGGTGAGGGGTGAAGGGTGAGGGGAGGGGTGAAGCGTGAGGGGTGAGGGGAGGGGAGGTGAGGGGTGAAGGGTGAGGGGAGGGGTGATTTATCTGTTTTGATGTAGCAGAGGTGATTTGAAATCGTGAACCACCTCTTGTGAAGAGGCATCCCTGCCTAAGGCTTGTGATCCTAAATGGCTCCTTCAGATAATGCACATTTTCATCTAATGGTTTAGATATTGGGTTGGTGAGCAGGAGACCCAGGTTCATTCCTGAAAGTTAAACTAACATGCTCTCTCCTCCTCGTCTCAAGGAGATGTTTGAGGAACATCAATTATCTGTCACTTCTCTTCTCTTCGTGAGCTGTGACTTGAGAATACTCTGTTCTGACGTCTTCTCTCTCTTCTTTACAGGGTGACATCCAGCAGCTGCTGATTGTGGCCGACCAAGGCAGCGTACGACTACTGTGAACACTACAGCCCCGACTGTGAAACGCCTCATCAGGAGCAGCCACAGGCACAGGAACCAGAGGATGAGGTATGGAGAGAGGGAGGGAGGGAGGGAGGGAGGGAGAGAGGGAGGGAGGGGAGGGAGAAAGGGAGGGAGGGAGAGAGGGAGGGAGGGAGAGAGGGAGAGAGAGAGAGAGAGAGGGAGAGGGGGAGAGAGAAAGGGAGAGAGAGAGGGTGAGAGAGAGGGGAGAGGGGAGAGAGAAAGGGAGAGAGAGAGGGGGAGAGAGAGGGAGAGGGGAGAGAGAAAGGGAGAGAGAGAGGGTGAGAGAGAGGGAGAGGGGGAGAGAGAAAGGGTGAGAGAGAGAGGGAGAGGGGGAGAGAGAAAGGGAGAGAGAGAGAGATGGTTGATAGTGTGTTCTTGTAACATAAGGTGTATCGGTGGAGCTGATACCTTTATAAAACGTATGTCGTCCCTCAAAGACTATCTTTAAATCCTTTGAAGACATATTACATTACACAATCATTTATAGACACAAACAGTGTGAATGAAGTATTCTCCTTGCAATTTCTGACGAAGACCAGCAGCTCAAAGCCTACCTTTTTGGCTTAGGAATGTCTGTGTATCTCAGAGCCTCTCGGTCTAGTTAAAAACATTGAACATTTAACAAGGTTCTCATGTGAAACATATATATATATATTTTATTTTTCTCATCTATTTGTACCTATTTATTAATCCATTTGATGTTCCATTGATGGAGATACGATCATACAGCATTTCAATAGCTACTCGGATGTTTTCACTGATCTCTGCCTGATTTGAGTTTCATTGTCGACGTTCTCCAACTCCACGTAAATCCCTCAAACACACAATCGTCCTCTCTCCCTCTCTCCCTGTCTCTCTCTCCCTCTCTCCCTGTCTCTCTCTCCCTCTCACCCTGTCTCTCCCTGTCTCTCTCCCTCTCTCCCTGTCTCTCTCTCCCTCTCTCCCTGTCTCTCTCTCCCTCTCTCCCTCTCTCCCTGTCTCTCTCTCCCTCTCTCCCTGTCTCTCCCTGTCTCTCTCCCTGTCTCTCTCTCTCTCCCTCTCTCCCTCTCTCCCTGTCTCTCTCTCTCGCTCTCTCCCTGTCTCTCCCTGTCTCTCTCCCTCTCTCCCTGTCTCTCCCTCTCTCCCTCTCTCCCTGTCTCTCTCTCTCTCCCTCTCTCCCTGTCTCTCCCTCTCTCCCTCTCCCTGTCTCTCTCTCTCCCTCTCTCCCTGTCTCTCCCTGTCTCTCTCCCTCTCTCCCTGTCTCTCTCTCTCCCTCTCTCCCTGTCTCTCTCTCCCTCTCTCCCTCTCTCCCTGTCTCTCTCTCTCTCCCTCTCTCCCCAAAGCCACATTCTTCAGCCAAATCCACCTAATTGAAATACAATGCTTTGTGTCTGGTTTATTTCTCTCCAAATCGCACCCTATTCCCTACATAGTGCACTACGTTAGACCAGAGCCCTGTGTGTGCCATGTGGGATGTAGACTCCGTATTGTGATAGTCTGTCCTGAAGGGAACGGTGATGTTCACTATGAGCTCACACTACAAACTTTCCGTATCCTTCTGTCACAAAGTCTGAGCCCTCGCTGGTGTGTGTGTGTGTGTGTGTGTGTGTGTGTGTGTGTGTGTGTGTGTGTGTGTGTGTGTGTGTGTGTGTGTGTGTGTGTGTGTGTGTGTGTGTGTGTGTGTGTGTGTGTGTGTGTGTGTGTGTGTGTGTGTGTGTGTGTGTGTGTGTGTGTGTGTGTGTGTGTGTGTGTGTGTGTGTGTGTGTGTGTGTGTGTGTGTACGAGTGGACTCAGTGATTTATACCTATAATGAGTCCACCAGGCTCAGGAGCTCAGTTCTCCCTCTCTGGGGTCACACACACACACACACACACACACACACACACACACTCTCTCTCTCTCTCTCTCTCTCTTTGCCTGTGAAATATAAACCTACCACCGCTAGATTGATGCCCAGCCCACTACCTGGAAAACCAACCACTGCTGCTAGGGGTTATAGTGCCTCTCTAAATAATCTCTAGCCTGATCCCAGGTCTGTTAGTGCTGTGTAGCCAACTGGCTAGCCTATTTTAACCTGGTCCCAGGTCTGTTAGCGCTGTAGGTCTGTTAGTGCTGTAGGTCTGTTAGGCTAGCCTGTTGGCTATACAGCACTATCTTAACCTGGTCCAAGGTCTGTTAGGCTAGCCAGTTAGCTATACAGCACAGTTAGCTATACAGTCCAAGGTATGTTAGTGCTGTATAGCTAACTGGCTAGCCTAACTCTGGTCTGACAAAAGGAATTTGTGTATTTCAACAAACAACAGGATAGAAATAGTAGTGCTGTGTTTTGATAATTAAATGGAAATATAGCCAAGGTACAGAAGGAGTAGAACATCTTGGTCCTGGAAAACATTGTTTTGACGTTGCCAAGACTAGTCTGAGAATAGGGAGCATTAAGAAATCGTTGAGACACTTATCTTCCAACTTCTGTTAAGGAGATGATTTAAGAGGGCCACGTTTAGATGGTTAGAGTCTTTGACTGAAGATGATTACAATGAGATGGATAGAGTCTTTGACTGAAGATGACCACATTGAGATGGATAGAGTCTTTGACTGAAGAGGACCTCGTTGAGATGGGATAGAGTTTTAACTGAAGAGGACCTCGTTGAGATGGATAGAGTCTTTGACTGAAGAGGACCTCGTTGAGATGGATAGAGTCTTTGACTGAAGATGACCACATTGAGATGGGATAGAGTCTGACTGAAGAGGACCTCGTTGAGATGGGATAGAGTCTTTGACTGAAGATGACCACATTGAGATGGGATAGAGTCTGACTGAAGATGACCACATTGAGATGGGAGTCTTTGACTGAAGATGACCACATTGAGATGGATAGAGTCTTTGACTGAAGAGGACCTCGTTGAGATGGATAGAGTCTAACTGAAGATGACCTCGTTGAGATGGATAGTCTTTGACTGAAGATGACCTCGTTGAGATGGATAGAGTCTTTGACTGAAGATGACCACATTGAGATGGATAGTCTTTGACTGAAGATGACCACATTGAGATGGGATAGAGTCTTTGACTGAAGAGGACCTCGTTGAGATGGGATAGAGTCTTTGACTGAAGAGGACCTCGTTGAGATGGATAGAGTCTTTGACTGAAGATGACCACATTGAGATGGATAGTCTTTGACTGAAGATGACCACATTGAGATGGATAGAGTCTGACTGAAGAGGACCACATTGAGATGGATAGTCTTTGACTGAAGATGACCACATTGAGATGGGATAGAGTCTTTGACTGAAGAGGACCTCGTTGAGATGGATAGTCTTTGACTGAAGATGACCTCGTTGAGATGGATAGAGTCTTTGACTGAAGATGACCTCGTTGAGATGGATAGAGTCTTTGACTGAAGATGACCACATTGAGATGGGATAGAGTCTGACTGAAGAGGACCTCGTTGAGATGGATAGTCTTTGACTGAAGATGACCACATTGAGATGGATAGAGACTTTGACTGAAGATGACCACATTGAGATGGATAGAGTCTTTGACTGAAGAGGACCTCGTTGAGATGGATAGAGTCTTTGATTGAAGAGGACCTCGTTGAGATGGATAGAGTCTTTGACTGAAGAGAACCTCGTTGAGACTCGTTGAGAGTCTTTAGCCGTGTCTAGACTTGGCAGCTTTTAGTGTTCTGATCATGAAATTCTGAACGCATCACCCGTCTCAACCTAGATTTTAAATGTGTCTATGGTGTCCAGATTCCCCTTTTCTATATTCAAATGCCAGTATGCATTCTACAAACGGTGAAATATGCTAATAACACGACAACTACTGATGGAAATAGCTAACTACTGTAGCTAACTAGCCCCCCACCCCCCACCTTCCCTAACTCGGACGACGCAGGGTCAATTGTGTGGGGCTCCCAGTCACGGCCGGCTGTGATACAGCCTGGGATCGAACCCCGATTCTGTAGTGGCGCCTCATCACTTCGACGCGGTGCATTAGATCGTTGCGCCACCCGGGAGTCTTTGATGGAATCCCGGTGAGTCTTTGACGGAATCCCGGTGAGTCTTTGATGGAATCCCGGTGAGTCTTTGATGGAATCTCGGTGAGTCTTTGATGGAATCCCGGTGAGTCTTTGACGGAATCCCGTTGAGTCTTTGACAGAATCCCGGGAGTCTTTGACGGAATCCTTGTTGTTTTCAACGAGTCGATGGAACAACTTTATAGGAAGGACTATTCTAGGTTATAACAAAAATAAAATCAGTCAATCGAGTCAATAGTTATTATATGATCAACCAATCAGGTGTTCCAGGTCTGTTTATCAGATGATGGACGGATGGAGGGATCAAGGGTCAAGGGGTTCAATGTTCATAACATGTCTTTGACCCTAGGGGCTAGGTAAGGGTCAGGGTATATCTGGTACATACCAGATATACCCTGACCCCTACCTAGCCTATAATACTTTGCAACACACAGACACATGCAAGAGGAGAGAGGCAGGGATGAGAAGGGGGATGTAAGCAAGAGGGGGAGTCTTTTATGAGCACGCTTAAATATTTATCTCTTTAAACTTTTTAAACTTTCTCGCCTGTGGTGGGGAATTCTTCAGGCTTGGCCAGGCTCTCAAACCTCATAAATATACTGTCTCTGTGCTCCCTCATTCCCTTTCCCCCCCTCTCTCGCTCCCTCTCTCCCTCTCCCTCTCCCTCTCTCTCTCTCTCTCTTCCCTCTCTCTCCCTCTCTCTCTCTCTCTCTCTCTCCCTCTCTCTCTCTCTCTCTCTCTCTCTTCCCTCTCTCCCTCTCTCTCTCTCTCTCTTCCCTCTCTCGCTCTCTCTCTCTTTTCCCACCCTCTCTATCTTTCTCTGTCAGTCTCCTTCAATTTCTGTCTGTCTCTCTATCTCTCTATTATTTTGATGAGTTCAGCAGTTGAACTTGAACTAATATTTATTTGTCCCCTCGGTATCAGTGCTAGAACCCGGTCAGTAGCCTGTTAACAGAGATACAGTATCTGGGACAAGAACCCTGTCAGTAGCCTGTTAACAGAGGTACCGTATCTGGGACTAGAACCCTGGCCGTAGCCTGTTAACAGAGGTACCGTATCTGGGACTAGAACCCTGGCCGTAGCCTGCTAACAGAGGTACCGTATCTGGGACTAGAACCCTGGCCATAGCCTGTTAACAGAGGTACCGTATCTGGGACTAGAACCCGGTCAGTAGCCTGTTAACAGAGATACCGTATCTCAAAGTAGATGTCCTAACCGACTTGCCAAAACTATAGTTTGTCAACAAGAAATTTGTGTGGTGGTTGAAAAACGAGTTTGGTTGTGGTTGAAAAACGAGTTTTAATGATTCCAACCTAAGTGTATGTAAACTTCTGACTTCAACTGTATGTTATTCAGATATACAGTTGAAGTCGGAAGTTTACATGCACTTAGGTTGGAGTCATTAAAACTTGTTTTTAAACAACTCCACAAATTCGTTTAGGACATCTACTTTGTGCATGACACAAGTAATTTTTCCAACAATTGTTTACAGACAGATTATTTCACTTATAATTCACTGTATCACAATTCCAGCGGGTCAGAAGTTTACATACACTAAGTTGACTGTGCCTTTAACCTCTTGCGACGAGCAATCCCGTATCCGGGATCCTATTTATAGCCTCAAGCTCATTACCATAACGCAACATTAACTATTCATGAAAATCGCAAATGAAATGAAATAAATACATTAGCTCTCAAGCTTAGCCTTTTGTTAACAACACTGTCATCTCAGATTTTCAAAATATGCTTTTGAACCATAGCTAAACAAGCATTTGTGTAAGAGTATTGATAGCTAGCATAGCATTAAGCCTAGCATTCAGCATGCAACATTTTCACAAAAACAAGAAAAGCATTCAAATAAAATCATTTTCCTTTGAAGAACTTCAGAGGTTTTCAATGAGGAGACTCCCAGTTAGATAGAAAATGTTCAGTTTTTCCAAAAAGATTATTTGTGTAGGACAATTCGCTCCGTTTTGTTCATCACGTTTGGGTAAGAAAAAACCCTGAAAATTAAGTCATTACAACGCTAACTTTTTTCCAAATTAACTCCATAATATCGACAGAAACATGGCAAATGTTGTTTAGAATCAATCCTCAAGGTGTTTTTCACACATCTATCGATGATAAATCATTCGTGGCAGTTTGGTTTCTCCTCTGAAGAAAATGAAAACGCGCATGGAGCTGGAGATTACGTAATAATTTCGACGGAGGACACCGGGCGGACACCTGGTAAATGTAGTCTCTTATGTTCAATCTTCCAATGATATGCCTACAAATACGTCACAATGCTGCAGACACCTTGGGGAAACGACAGAAAGTGCAGGCTCATTCCTGGCGCATTCACAGCCATATAAGGAGACATTGGAACACAGCGCATTCAAAATCTGGACCATATCCTGTATGAAATTTCATCTTGGTTTCGCCTGTAGCATTAGTTCTGGGGCTCTCACAGATCATATCTTTGCAGTTTTGGAAACGGCAGAGTTTTTTCTTTCCAAAGCTGTCAATTACATGCATAGTCGAACATCTTTTCGTGACAAAATATCTTGTTTAAAACGGGAACGTTTTTTATCCAAAAATTAAAAGAGCGTGGTCATCTCGAAGAAGTTAAACAGTTTGGAAAATTCCAGAAAATTATGTCATTGCTTTAGAAGCTTCTGATAGGCTAATTGACATAATTTGAGTCAATTGGGGGTGTACTTGTGGATGTATATCAAGGCCTATCTTGATATATGCCATCATGAGGCAGGAAAATGATGTGGATATATTGAAGCAACATCTCAAGACATCAGTCAGGAAGTTAAAGATTGGTCATAAATGGTTCTTCCAAATGGACAATGACCCCAAGCATACTTTCAAAGTTGTGGCAAAATGGCTTAAGGACAACAAAGTCAAGTCATTGGAGTGGCCATCACAAAGCCCTGACCTCAATCCTATAGAAAATTTGAAGGGCAGAACTGAAAAAGCATGTGCGAACAAGGAGGCCTACAGACATGACTCAGTTACACCAGCTCTGTCAGGAGGAATGGGACAAAATTCACCCAACTTGTTGTCGGAAGCTTGTGGAAGGCTACCAGAAATCTCACCGAAACGCTTGACCCAAGTTAAACAATTTTATGGGAATGCTACCAAATACTAATTGAGTGTATGTAAACTTCTGACCCACTGGGAATGTGATGAAAGAAACAAAAGCTGAAATAAATCATTCTCTCTACTATTATTCTGACATTTCACATTCTTAAAATAAAGTGGTGATCCTAACTGACCTAAGACAGGGGAATTTCTACTTAGATTAAATGTCAGGAACTGTCGAAAACTAAGTTTAAATGTTTTTGGCTAAGTTGTATGTAAACTTCAAACTTCAGCTGTAGATGGGAGGGTTTAAGGGGTACGACTAAAAATAACAACAACAGAAAAATGTACTGATATAAAATATACTCTGTCCGTAAAATGTACAGTACATACTGTATATGTCCTCCTTTCACAGACTATAAAGGAAAATATATCTTGTAATATTATTATCATGTGTTTCAGCTACATCAAAATGTGGGTCATGTGAAAATGAGAGAAAAACTTACATTAACACATCATTTAGAACATTTCACTCATGGATAAAATGGACAGTCCAGACCTCAGGTTTTACGTTTATTCTGAACACACACACACACACACACACACACACACACACACACACACACACACACACACACACAGAGACAGACAGACAGACAGACACACGCAAGCACACGCGTGCAGACAGAGCTCGAACCAGCTCCATCCCATGCGTAACAGAACACAACCTCAATCTCCCAGCATCCTCTCACAATCCTCCTGTCTTTACTGACGGACCTCTACCCCCCCCCCCCCCCCCCCCCAACGATGACAAGCCATTCTCCATTTCACGCCTTGCTTCCTGCACATTGTCCTTTCTACACAAATACCCCTCTTTAGTCATATTTATTATTTTCTCATGAGAGCAAAGCTTGATTTTTATCTGAAGGAAATTGAAGAGGAAAAGCACAGACACACACACACACACACACACACACACACACACACACACACACACACACACACACACACACACACACACGTGTTTTACTATCCTTGTGGGGACCAAACAATTTATTCCTAACACTAACCTTAATTCCAAACCCCTCATCTGCAAACGTAACACTAACATCTAATTCTAACCCTAACCCCTAACACCAATTCTAACCCTAAACCCTAACCCCTAACCCCAATTCTAACCCTAAACCCTAACCCCTAACCCCAATTCTAACCCTAAACCCTAACCCCTAACACCAATTCTAACCCTAAACCCTAACCCCTAACCCCAATTCTAACCCTAAACCCTAACCCCTAACCCCAATTCTAACCCTAAACCCTAACCCCTAACCCCAATTCTAACCCTAAACCCTACCCCTAACCCCAATTCTAACCCTAAACCCTAACCCCTAACCCCAATTCTAACCCTAAACCCTAACCCCTAACCCCAATTCTAACCCTAAACCCTAACCCCTAACCCCAATTCTAACCCTAAACCCTACCCCTAACCCCAATTCTAACCCTAAACCCTAACCCCAATTCTAACCCTAAACCCTAACCCCTAACCCCAATTCTAACCCTAAACCCTAACCCCTAACCCCAATTCTAACCCTAAACCCTAACCCCTAACCCCAATTCTAACCCTAAACCCTAACCCTTAACCCCAATTCTAACCCTAAACCCAACCCCTAAGCCTAAAATAGCCTTTTTTTCTGGCGAAATGTCCGCACTTGTCAGAATCTTCCTTGTTTTCCTTGACTTCTGGTTCCCACAAGGATAGTGAAACCAACAACAAAACACGAAAACGAAACACACCCTTGCTCTCCACACACGCGTTGAATTTCACATGACCAGTAATAGGGTTCATGATTGCAGTGTTGAAGAGGGCAGTAAAAACCCAGCATGCATTAAAAACAGGATGTTAAATGCTAGCCAATGAAAACTCATATGCCTGGGCCGTGTTTTTCAACTGCCAAAGATCGCCTCTAGGCCTCTACCAAGCCACTCTGAAAGACCTTTCTAAAAATGGTTGTGTGTGTGTGTGTGTGTGTTTATGGGTGAACCCTTATGGGCAACCTAAACATAGCAGGGGATTTAATTACAATTCTGAAAGTAGATACAGGTCTTTAAGTTACAGTACTTTGAGAGACATAAAACATAACGTCTGATTCCCACAGGGCCCAAGTGGCTCTGGTCTAAAGTAGGGCACTCTGTATAGGGAATAGGGTGCCATTTGGGATGCAACAAAAGAGTGGTTGGACTTGATCAACTCATTCATTAATTACTAGCTTCCTTTTTAATATATGTTGTAGTTAATTTATTCATTACTAGCTTCTGAGAAATAAGAATAAATATGAAGAACACGATAAGGAAGTAAGTTAGGAGGTAGATACGTATAGGGGTAATATACATACAACTGACCCATATACAGGGTCAGTTCAGTACCATATTTACAACGTGCAGGGATACTGGTGCACCGGGTACCGCCTGCCGTGCCGGAAGCAGAGAGAATAGTCTAAGACATGGGTGGTTGGAGTTTTTAACGATTTACCTTCCTCTGACACCGCCTGGTATAGAGGTCCTGGATGGCAGGGAGATGGGCCCCATGTGATGTACTGGGCTGTCCGCACCACTTTCTGTAGCGCCATGGGATCGAGGGCGATGTTGTTGCCATACTAGGCAATGATGCAGACAGTCAAAATACTCTCAACGGTGCAGCTGTAGAACTTTTTTGAGGATTTGAGTGTCCATGCCAAACTTTTTCAACCTCCTGAGGAGCAAGAGGCGCTGTGCCTTCTTCTTGACTGTGCGTGTGTGCTTGGACCATTTTAAGTCTTAGTGATTTGGACACTTGAAGCTGTCAACCTGCTCCACTGCAACCCTGTCGATGTGGATGGGATGACTCGCCCCCCTCGTTTCCTGTAGTCCACAATCAGCTGCTTGGTGTTACTGACGTTGAGGGAGAGCTTGTTGCTCTGGCACCACACTGCCAGGTCACTGACCTCCTCCCTGTAGGCTGACTCAGCCTACCACTGTCGTGTTGTCAGCAAACTTGATGATGGTGTTGGAGTCGTGGGTGGCCACGCAGTTGTGGGTGAATAGGGAGTACAGGAAGGGACTAAGTACACACCCCTGTGGAGCCCCTGCGTTGAGGGTCAGCGTGGCGAAGGTAATATTGCCTACCCTCACCACCTGGGGTCGGCCCGTCGGGAAGTCCAGGATCCAGTTGCAGAGGGAGGAGTTCAGACCCAGAGTCCTAAGCCTGGTGATGACTTTGGAGAGGTCAATGGTGTTGAACTCTGAGCTGTAGTCAATGAACAGCATTCTCACATAGGTATTCCTTTTATCAAGATGGGTGAGGGCAGTGTGGAGAGAGCAAATGAGATTGCGTCATCTATGGATCTGTTGGGGGGGGTATGCAAATTGGGGTGGGTCTAGGTTGTCTGGGAAGGTGGGGTTAATGTGTGCTATAACCAGCCTCTCAAAGCACTTCCTGATTACAGATGTGAGTGCTACAGGGTGGTAGTCATTGTGGCATGAAGCCTTAGAGTTCTTTGGAACAGGGATGATTGTGGTCATCTTAAAACATGTGTGGATTACAGACTGGGACAAGGAGAGTTTGAAAATGAACGTGAATATGCCTGCCAGCTGTTCTGCGCATGCTATGAGAACACGCCATGGAATACAGTCAGGCCCTGCTGCCTTGTGGGTGTTGACCTGATTAAAGACCTTTCTCAGGTCGGCCTCAGAGAGCGAGATCACCCAATCCACTGGGTCGGTGATGGCCCTCACAGCCAGCACGATATTGTTGTTGTCAAAGCGTGCATAAACTGCATTGAGTTGGTCTGGTAGAGAGGCATCGTTGTGCAGATCACGGTTGGGTCTTCCTTTGTCATCCGTAATGGACTGTAGCCCCTGCCACATGCAGTGGGCGTGGGAGCCTGAGTAATATGATTCCACATTCATCCTATATTGTCCTTTTTGCTCGTTTGATGACTCTGCAGAGGTCATAGCTGGCCTTTTGTACTGACTTATTCCTGTCCTCGGCCGTAGCCTCAGGGTTGTCTGCAATAGCTCTGTCCTTTAGTTTAGCTCCAACCTCGATGTTAATCCAGGGCTTTTAATTAGGGAATCAGCAAACAATCACTTTGGGGACAATTTTGCCAATGGATTTTCTAATGAAGCCGGTGACGGAGATGGTGAGCTCGTCTCGAAACAGATTCCAAACAGATTCCAATCAGATTCCAAACAGATTCCAAACAGATTCCAAACAGATTCCAAACAGATTCCAATCAGATTCCAAACAGATTCCAAACAGATTCCAAACAGATTCCAAACAGATTCCAAACAGATTCCAAACAGATTCCAATCAGCGCTAGAAAAGCAGTCGCGTAGCATAATCTCTGATTCTGGTGACCACTTCTCAACGGAGCGAGTCACTGGTACTTCCTGTTTGAGTTTCTGCTTGTAAAGATGAAGCGAGAGTACTGATTTGGACAATGGCGGACAAGGGAGGGGCTTGTATGCTTGTTTGTGGGTAGAATAGCACTAGGACTTTATCGTCCCTTGTGGCAGTGGAGATGTGTTGATGGAAGTTGGGCATCACGTGTCGTAGAGACGCAGAATTAAAATCACTGGAAACCAGAAAAGGAGCTGCTAGATGTTGGTTTTCTTGCCTGTTTATAACCTTGTACATTTAGGTGGCAGATCCGTTTTAATATAATATAGATTGTTGGTTCTATCGATGTAATTGTCTGCATCATTTCCAATCCCCCATTAAATATTTAGTAAGAAAATAAATACATATACAGTATATATTGTTATATAGTACCAGTCAAAAGTTTTAGAACACCTATTCATTCAAGGGTTTTTCTTTATTTTTACTCTTTTCTACATTGTAGCATAATGGTGAAGACATTTAAAACTATGAAATGCCAAAGCTGTCATCAAGTCAAAGGGTGGCTACTAAAATATATTTAGATTTGTTTAACACTTTTTATTTTATTTATTTTTTTAACACTTTTTTGGTTACTACATGATTACATATATGTTATTTAATAGTTTTGATGTCTTCTTCTACAATGTAGAAAATAGTAAAACATTATGAAAACCCCTTGAATGAGTAGCTGTGTCCAAACATTTGTCTGGTACTGTATACATTCGTACTGTACTGTACTGTACTGTATACATTCGTACTGTACTGTACTGTATACATTCGTACTGTACTGTACTGTATACATTCGTACTGTACTGTACTGTATACATTCGTACTGTACTGTACTGTATACATTCGTACTGTACTGTACTGTACTGTACTGTATACATTCGTACTGTACTGTATACATTCGAACTGTACTGTATACATTCGTACTGTACTGTACTGTACTGTACTGTATACATTCGTACTGTACTGTATACATTCGTACTGTACTGTACTGTATACATTCGTACTGTACTGTACTGTATACATTCGTACTGTACTGTACTGTATACATTCGTACTGTACTGTACTGTACTGTATACATGCGTACTGTACTGTATACATTCGTACTGTACTGTATACATTCGTACTGTACTGTACTGTATACATTCGTACTGTACTGTATACATTCGTACTGTACTGTACTGTACTGTACTGTACTGTATACATTCGTACTGTACTGTACTGTATACATTCGGAAAGTATTCAGACCCATTGACTTTTTAAAACATTTTACAGCCTTATTCTAAAATGGATAAAAACATGTTTTATTTTCTTCAACCCACAGGCAAACTGTTGTTGTTTTTATTGCTACCAATGTATTACAAATAAAAAGCTGAAATATGACTTTGCATAAGTATTCAGACCTTTTACTCAGTATTTTGTTGAAGCACCTTTGGTAGTTATTTCAGCGTCAAGTCTTCTTGGGTATGACTCTGATCTCTGCAGAGACCTGAAAATAAGCAGTGCAGCAATGCTCCTCATCCAACCTTACAGAGCTTGAGAGGATCTGCAGAGAAGAATGGGCGACTCTGGAATGCTGGCCTTCTAGGCAGAGTTGCAAAGAAAAAGCCATATCTTAGACTGGCCTATAAAAATTAAAGATTAAGATGGGCAACAGAACACAGACACTGGACAGAGGAACTCTGCCTAGAAGGCCAGCATCTCGGAGTCGCCTTTTCACTGTTGATGTTGAGACTGGTGTTTTGTGGGTACTATTTAATGAAGCTGCCAGTTGATGACTTGTGAGGCATCTATTTCTCAAACTAGACACTAATGTACTTGTCCTCTTGCTCAGTTGTGCACCGGGGCCTCCTACTCCTCTTTCAATTCTGGTTGGAGCCAGTTTGCTCTGTTCTGTGAAGGGAATAGTACACAGCTTATAGGCAATTTCTCGCATGGAATTGCCTTCATTACTCAGAACAAGAATAGACTGACGAGTTTCAGAAGAAAGGTCTTTGTTTCTGGCCATTTTGAGCCTGTAATCGAACCCACAAATGCTGATGCTCCAGATACTCAACTAGTCTAAAGAAGGCCCGTTTTATTGCATCTTTAATCAGAACAACAGTTTTCAGCTGTGCTAACATAATTGGAAAAAGGGTTTTCTATTGATCAATTAGCCTTTTAAAATTCTAAGCTTGGATTAGCTAACACAACGTGCCATTGGAACACAGGAGTGATGGTTGCTGATAATGGGCCTCTGTACGCCTATGTAGATATAGATCGATCAGCCGTTTCCAGCTACAATAGTCATTTACAACATTAACAATGTCTACACTTGTATGTCTGATGAATTTGATGTTATTTTAATGGACAAAAAAAATAGCTTTTCTTTAAAAAACCATTTTGAAGTGACCCCAAACTTTTCAACAGTAGTGTATATATACTTAAGGATGTTTAAAGCGTTGTCTGTGATTAATTCTTTTTTTTTTTTTTTTGTACAACACACACTCCAGTACCATATTTAGAGTTTAGTTTAAAGAGAGCATGGGAACAGTCTGAACAACAATAAGCCTATCCTTCAACAGCTCTCATCTCAGTCGTAGCCATGCACATATGTAGTGTATATATGAATATGATATGATATAATGTAGTGTATATATGAAGGATATGATATAATGTAGTGTATATATGAAGGATATGATATAATGTAGTGTATATATGAATATGATATAATGTAGTGTATATATGATATGATATAATGTAGTGTATATATGATATGATATAATGTAGTGTATATATGAATATGATATAATGTAGTGTATATATGATATGATATAATGTAGTGTATATATGAATATGATATAATATAATGTAGTTGTAAATATGATATGATATAATGTAGTGTATATATGAATATGATATAATGTAGTGTATATATGATATGATATAATGTAGTGTATATATGATATGATATAATGTAGTGTATATATGATATGATATAATGTAGTGTATATAGGATATGATATAATGTAGTGTATATATGATATGATATAATGTAGTGTATATATGAATATGATATGATATAATGTAGTGTATATATGAAGGATATGATATAATGTAGTGTATATATGTAGTGTATATATGATATGATATGATATAATGTAGTGTATATATATATGATATGATATAATGTAGTGTATATATGAATATGATATAATGTAGTGTATATATGAATATGATATAATGTAGTGTATATATGAATATGATATGATATAATGTAGTGTATATATGAATATGATATGATATAATGTAGTGTATATATGATATGATATAATGTAGTGTAAATATGAATATGATATAATGTAGTGTATATATGATATGATATGATATAATGTAGTGTATATATGAAGGATATGATATAATGTAGTGTATATATGTAGTGTATATATGATATGATATGATATAATGTAGTGTATATATGTAGTGTATATATGATATGATATGATATAATGTAGTGTATATATGAAGGATATGATATAATGTAGTGTATATATGTAGTGTATATATGATATGATATGATATAATGTAGTGTATATATGAATATGATATAATGTAGTGTATATAGGATATGATATAATGTAGTGTATATATGATATGATATAATGTAGTGTATATATGAATATGATATGATATAATGTAGTGTATATATGAATATGATATGATATAATGTAGTGTATATATGAATATGATATGATATAATGTAGTGTATATATGATATGATATAATGTAGTGTATATATGATATGATATAATGTAGTGTATATATGAATATGATATAATGTAGTGTATATATGATATGATATAATGTAGTGTATATATGATATGATATAATGTAGTGTATATATGATATGATATAATGTAGTGTATATATGAATATGATATGATATAATGTAGTGTATATATGATATGATATAATGTAGTGTATATATGATATGATATAATGTAGTGTATATATGAATATGATATAATGTAGTGTATATATGATATGATATAATGTAGTGTATATATGATATGATATGATATAATGTAGTGTATATATGATATGATATAATGTAGTGTATATATGAATATGATATAATGTAGTGTATATATGATATGATATAATGTAGTGTATATATGATATGATATGATATAATGTAGTGTATATATGAAGGATATGATATAATGTAGTGTATATATGAATATGAATATGATATAATGTAGTGTATATATGAATATGATATGATATAATGTAGTGTATATATGAATATGATATAATGTAGTGTATATATGATATGATATAATGTAGTGTATATATGAATATGATATAATGTAGTGTATATATGTAGTGTATATATGATATGATATAATGTAGTGTATATATGATATGATATGATATAATGTAGTGTATATATGATATGATATAACGTAGTGTATATATGATATGATATAATGTAGTGTATATATGATATGATATAATGTAGTGTATATATGATATGATATAATGTAGTGTATATATGATATGATATAATGTAGTGTATATATGATATGATATAATGTAGTGTATATATGAAGGATATGATATAATGTAGTGTATATATGAATATGATATAATGTAGTGTATATATGAATATGATATAATGTAGTGTATATATGTAGTGTATATATGATATGATATAATGTAGTGTATATATGATATGATATAATGTAGTGTATATATGATATGATATAATGTAGTGTATATATGATATGATATAATGTAGTGTATATATGATATGATATAATGTAGTGTATATATGATATGATATAATGTAGTGTATATATGATATGATATAATGTAGTGTATATATGAATATGATATAATGTAGTGTATATATGATATGATATAATGTAGTGTATATATGAATATAATATAATGTAGTGTATATATGAATATGATATAATGTAGTGTATATATGAATATGATATGATATAATGTAGTGTATATATGAATATGATATAATGTAGTGTATATATGAATATGATATGATATAATGTAGTGTATATATGAATATGATATAATGTAGTGTATATATGATATGATATAATGTAGTGTATATATGAATATGATATAATGTAGTGTATATATGATATGATATAATGTAGTGTATATATGATATGATATAATGTAGTGTATATATGATATGATATAATGTAGTGTATATATGATATGATATAATGTAGTGTATATATGATATGATATAATGTAGTGTATATATGAATATGATATAATGTAGTGTATATATGAATATGATATAATGTAGTGTATATATGAATATGATATAATGTAGTGTATATAGGATATGATATAATGTAGTGTATATATGATATGATATAATGTAGTGTATATATGAATATGATATAATGTAGTGTATATATGATATGATATAATGTAGTGTATATATGAATATGATATAATATGATATAATGTAGTGTATATATGAATATGATATGATATAATGTAGTGTATATATGATATGATATAATGTAGTGTATATATGATATAATGTAGTGTAATATGATATAATGTAGTGTATATATGAATATGATATAATGTAGTGTATATAGGATATGATATAATGTAGTGTATATATGATATGATATAATGTAGTGTATATATGAATATGATATAATGTAGTGTATATATGATATGATATAATGTAGTGTATATATGAATATGATATGATATAATGTAGTGTATATATGATATGATATAATGTAGTGTATATATGATATGATATGATATAATGTAGTGTATATATGATATGATATAATGTAGTGTATATATGAATATGATATAATGTAGTGTATATATGATATGATATAATGTAGTGTATATATGATATGATATAATGTAGTGTATATATGATATGATATAATGTAGTGTATATATGATATGATATAATGTAGTGTATATATGAATATATGATATAATGTAGTGTATATATGAATATGATATAGTGTATATATGAATATGATATAATGTAGTGTATATAGGATATGATATAATGTAGTGTATATATGATATGATATAATGTAGTGTATATATGAATATGATATAATGTAGTGTATATATGATATGATATAATGTAGTGTATATATGAATATGATATAATGTAGTGTATATATGGTATGATATGATATAATGTAGTGTATATATGATATGATATAATGTAGTGTATATATGAATATGATATAATGTAGTGTATATATGAATATGATATAATGTAGTGTATATAGGATATGATATAATGTAGTGTATATATGATATGATATAATGTAGTGTATATATGAATATGATATAATGTAGTGTATATATGATATGATATAATGTAGTGTATATATGAATATGATATGATATAATGTAGTGTATATATGATATGATATAATGTAGTGTATATATGATATGATATGATATAATGTAGTGTATATATGATATGATATAATGTAGTGTATATATGAATATGATATAATGTAGTGTATATATGATATGATATAATGTAGTGTATATATGAATATGATATGATATAATGTAGTGATATGATATATATGTAGTGTATATATGATATGATATAATGTAGTGTATATATGAATATGATATAATGTAGTGTATATATGATATGATATAATGTAGTGTATATATGAATATGATATAATGTAGTGTATATATGATATGATATAATGTAGTGTATATATGATATGATATAATGTAGTGTATATATGATATGATATAATGTAGTGTATATATGAATATGATATAATGTAGTGTATATATGATATGATATAATGTAGTGTATATATGAATATGATATAATGTAGTGTATATATGAATATGATATAATGTAGTGTATATATGATATGATATGATATAATGTAGTGTATATATGATATGATATAATGTAGTGTATATATGATATGATATAATGTAGTGTATATATGATATGATATAATGTAGTGTATATATGATATGATATGATATAATGTAGTGTATATATGAATATGATATAATGTAGTGTATATATGATATGATATGATATAATGTAGTGTATATATGATATGATATAATGTAGTGTATATATGATATGATATAATGTAGTGTATATATGAATATGATATAATGTAGTGTATATATGAATATGATATGATATAATGTAGTGTATATATGAATATGATATAATGTAGTGTATATATGAATATGATATAATGTAGTGTATATATGATATGATATAATGTAGTGTATATATGATATGATATAATGTAGTGTATATATGAATATGATATAATGTAGTGTATATATGAATATGATATGATATAATGTATGTATATATGAATATGATATGATATAATGTAGTGTATATATGATAATGTAGTGTATATATGATATGATATAATGTAGTGTATATATGATATGATATAATGTAGTGTATATATGAATATGATATAATGTAGTGTATATATGAATATGATATAATGTAGTGTATATATGAATATGATATGATATAATGTAGTGTATATATGAATATGATATGATATAATGTAGTGTATATATGATATGATATAATGTAGTGTATATATGATATATGTATATATGATATAATAATGTAGTGTATATATGAATATGATATAATGTAGTGTATATATGAATATGATATAATGTAGTGTATATATGAATATGATATAATGTAGTGTATATATGTAGTGTATATATGATATATGATATGAATAATGTAGTGTATATATGAATATGATATGATATAATGTAGTATATATGATATATGATATAATGTAGTGTATATATATAATGTATATAATGTAGTGTAAATATGAATATGATATAATGTAGTGTATATATGATATGATATGATATAATGTAGTGTATATATGAATATGATATAATGTAGTGTATATATGATATGATATATATAATGTAGTTGTAAATATGAAGGATATGATTTATCATATTTTCCTTTTTTTAAATGTTTGAAAAAGAGACTATGTGTGTACTGACTGGTTGCCTGTCCCTTGTCTCCCATCCAGTACAATATGATATGATATAGAGTATAGTGATATGATATGTCTAATGACTAAATATGAAGGATATAATGTAGCCACTGAAACTGTCCCATGATACCGTATATATGAGGAGCCAAACCTGCACCAGAGGTAAAATACAAGATTCACACACACACGCACGCACGCACACACACACACACACACACACACACACACACACACACACACACACACACACACACACACACACACAAATGGACAATGACTCCGTTCAATGAAGATGAGTCATACCTGTCTAATATCTAACATAGCTATAGATATAAGTATATCTATACTGTCTAATATCTAACATAGCTATAGATATAAGTATATATATACTGTCTAATATCTAACATAGCTGTAGATATAAGTATATCTATACTGTCTAATCTATAGTAAGATAGAAGTATATCTGATACTGTCTAACATATAGATATATAACATATCTATACTGTCTAATACACACATATACACACATATCTATACTGTCAACATCTACACACACAGATATAAATATCTATACTGTCTAAGATAGCTATAGATATAATATCTAACTGTCTATAGATATAAGTATATCTATACTGTCTAACTAACATAGCTATAGATATAAGTATATCTATACTGTCTAACATAGCTATAGATATAAGTATATCTATACTGTCTAATATCTAACATAGCTATAGATATAAGTATATCTATACTGTCTAACATAGCTATAGATATAAGTATATCTATACTGTCTAACATAGCTGTAGATATAAGTATATCTATACTGTCTAATCGACAGTTACTACCATGGTCTAAAATGGTCATAACAATAGATGTTGCTATCACATCGTGGTGCTGACGTGGCTCAACGTTGTAATGTGGATTTAACAGCATCATTCCAAGCCCTTTCTTCTTCTTCTTCTTCTTCATCATCCCACCATTTTGTTTAATTTTTTAAAACTGTTTCTTCTTCTTCTTTTTCTTTGTTTTTGCTCTGTGCTGTCGTGTGATAGGCTGTGGACGTAGCTCCACCCGCTGAGAATCCTACAGACTCAACCGTTCCAATCCTGGTACGTTGGCGTGCTTCTCTTTGTCCACGACGACGACACGTTATCACTAAAGTAGTACTCTGTGTTGTCTCGTCTTACTAAAACTACTGAGTTTAACAGAGTGTGTGTGTGTGTCCAAAAATAACACCCTATTCCCATAAATAGTGCACTACTTTTGACCAGAGCCTGCAGGAGACTATTTGGTGCTTGTCAAAAGGAGTGCACTATGTAGGGAATAGGGTAGCATTAGGGATGTATATTAGGGTAAAGTAGTGTACTATGTAGGGAAGCATTAGGGATGTATATTTAGGGTAAAGTAGTGTACTATATAGGGAATAGGGTAGCATTAGGGATGTATATTTAAGGTAAAGTAGTGTACTATATAGGGAATAGGGTAGCATTAGGGATGTATATTAGGGTAAAGTAGTGCACTATATAGGGAATAGGGTAGCATTTAAGACATAGACAGCATCTTCATCTGAAGGACGAAGGGGACCTCAGAGGACATCAAAGGAAGCGTTTGATGTGAAATGACAAAGATGGACCAATTTAAAGCACGTTGGATTATTGCGACAGCTGAGCTGCCAGAACATCAAACGATTTCTGTGATGGTTTGATGTATATATGGAATGCTGGAACGCCTGCCAATACCACATGACGTGTGATACGACGATAACGGGTTTCTTGTGGTGAAAGAGAGGCGGACCAAAATGCAGCGTGGTTATTTGTAAACATCTTTAGATACAGATGAAAATACGAACACTATACAAAACACAAGAAACGTGAAAAAACCGAAACAGCCCTATCTGGTGCAACAAACACAGAGACAGGAACAATCGCCCACAAGAGACCTAAAGCATATGGCTGCCTAAATATGGTTCCCAATCAGAGACAACGATAAACACCTGCCTCTGATTGAGAACCACTCCAGGCAACCATAGACTTACCTAGAATACTTAACTAAACACTATCCCATAAACTACAAAACCCCTAGACAAAACAAACCACATAAATCACCCATGTCACACCCTGGCACAGAATACTAAGACCAGGGCGTGACAGTACCCCACCCATGTCACACCCTGGCACAGAATACTAAGACCATGGCTTGACAATTCTGGTGAGAACGTTTCCCGTCTCCATTCCAATTTGGATACAATCAAATGGCTGGTGAATAATGAGACAGAGTAGTATTTGTATTCTCAAAGAGATTGCTTAAAGTATTTAGGCTTTCAACAAGCAGCTCGGGGGAATACAACGCAGGTTGTCTTTATGTGGATCTCTTGATTCTAAACTCACCATCCAACGAGTCACCATCCAATTAATTATTTTGGACTTTTGATTCTAAACTCACCATCCAACGAGTCACCATCCAATTAATTAGTTTGGACTTTTGATTCTAAACTCACCATCCAACGAGTCACCATCCAATTAATTAGTTTGGACTTTTGATTCTAAACTCACCATCCAACGAGTCACCATCCAATTAATTATTTTGGACTTTTGATTCTAAACTCACCATCAAATTAACAAATGACAGTCCTCAGTTTGCAATCTCCAAGTTAGATTACTAGATATGACAAAGATCAAAGAATAAACCGTCTTGGATGATGATCTTAATCTCTACCGTCCTCCTTGGAGTCATCCGAACCCCGTGTGGCTTTTAGGGTGCATCCCAAATGATACCCTATTCATTATTGGGCTCTGGTACAAAGTAGTGCACTAGGGAAGAAGGGTGCCACATGTTTCTACAGTTCCCTTTTGATATCCATCAGAAACAACACTTCAATCTGATCTTGATATAAACTGAACTAGTAAAACTCTGCCTGCTAATGAATTGCGACCAACGGGGTTCATATAAACTCTACTAGTAAAATTCTGCCAGCTAATGAATTGCGACCAACGGGGCCGCATCCCATATCCTCTTTTTTGTCTCCAGTTTCCTGTCGTTTTGTATGGTCAATCAGGAATTCCCTGCTTCCTTTTATTTATCCTTCTTAGACATAACTAACGCAGGGAAATACTGGTAACTGGGTTATTCACCAACCTTTTATATGCTGCCTACTACTTTTACTTTTCAGATTATGGAGAAATAAGACAGGCGGGGACCATGTTTTTAGGTCACCTGACCTACTGACACGTAGCATCTGCATCAAACCAATGATGAATTAAATTGTTTTTTTTATTTTTTATTTGAAACATTAACCAATAGGTGAACTATTCCTCTCTCTAACCTCAACCCTCCATGTTCCCTCCCACTGCCTCCCCGCCCCCTCCTCACATCGACCAATCAGAACTACGACGAGGAAATAGTCGACGATTACGTCACCGGCGTGGAGCAGGTCGACGCCGACCCTACGGCTGCAGCAGAAATCGGCTCTGATACCAAAGGTCCCGACCCCGGTGCAGAATCGTACGATTTTAAGGAGTACGATATGAAGGAATACGGTGATATTAAAGAGATTGATACGAAACAGACGTACGAGTACGGTGACTATGGCGACTACGGCACCGGCGAGGCCAAACCTACCTCCTTCCCAGCCTACGAGGATGAGTTTGGGCCGGGCGTACCTGCTGAGACCGACACAGATAGTAGTGTAAGTAGCATTTTATACTCATCCTGAATATACACATCTCAGAGACCAGTACATCTGAGTCTATGAGGCCTAACATAGAACCTACTCAAGAGCTACTGCTGAAGGTACACGATGCTACTGTTGGCTTGGGAGGAGTGTCTCTTTGATTAGGGATATGTACCACAGAGCGAGGCGTCGATACTGAATGGAGATACACATCTCACTTCGTAACAATCCCTCTTACTCTCTCTGTCTTTCTGAACTCCCTCACTCTCTCTCTCGTTCTCTCTCTCTCTCGCTCTCTCTCTCTGTGTCTGTCTTTCTGATCTCCCTCCCTCACACTCTCTCTCGTTCTCTCTTTCAATTCAAGGGCTTTATTGACATGGGAAACATATGTTAACTTTGCCAAAGCAAGTGAAATAGATGATAAACAAAAGTGAAATAAACAATAAAAATGAACAGTTAATATTACACTCAGAGGTTCCAAAAGAATAAAGACATTTTGTTTCTAGTCCCACTGTAGCCATTTTGTTTCCATTCCCACTGTAGCCATTTTGTTTCTAGTCCCACTGTAGCCATTTTGTTTCCAGTCCCACTGTAGCCATTTTGTTTCCAGTCCCACTGTAGCCATTTTGTTTCCAGTCCCACTGTAGCCATTTTGTTTCTAGTCCACTGTAGCCATTTTGTTTCACTGTAGCCATTTTGTTTCTAGTCCCACTGTAGCCATTTTGTTTCTAGTCCCACTGTAGCCATTTTTTGTTTCTCCCACTGTAGTCCCACTGTAGCCATTTTGTTTCTAGTCCCACTGTAGCCATTTTGTTTCTAGTCCCACTGTAGCCATTTTGTTTCTAGTCCCACTGTAGCCATTTTGTTTCTAGTCCCACTGTAGCCATTTTGTTTCTAGTCCCACTTTTGTAGCCATTTTGTTTCTAGTCCCACTGTAGCCATTTTGTTTCTAGTCCCACTGTAGCCATTTTGTTTCTAGTCCCACTGTAGCCATTTTGTTTCTAGTCCCACTGTAGCCATTTTGTTTCTAGTCCCACTGTAGCCATTTTGTTTCTAGTCCCACTGTAGCCATTTTGTTTCTAGTCCCACTGTAGCCATTTTGTTTCTAGTCCCACTGTAGCCATTTTGTTTCTAGTCCCACTGTAGCCATTTTGTTTCTAGTCCCACTGTAGCCATTTTGTTTCTAGTCCCACCATTTTGTTTCTAGTCCCACTGTAGCCATTTTGTTTCTAGCCATTTTTTGTTTCTAGTCCCACTGTAGCCATTTTGTTTCTAGTCCCACTGTAGCCATTTTGTTTCTAGTCCCACTGTTTCTAGCCATTTTTTGTTTCTAGTCCCACTGTAGCCATTTTTTGTTTCTAGTCCCACTGTAGCCATTTTGTTTCTAGTCCCACTGTAGCCATTTTGTTTCTAGTCCCACTGTAGCCATTTTGTTTCCAGTCCCACTGTAGCCATTTTGTTTCCAGTCCCACTGTAGCCATTTTGTTTCTAGTCCCACTGTAGCCATTTTGTTTCTAGTCCCACTGTAGCCATTTTGTTTCTAGTCCCACTGTAGCCATTTTGTTTCTAGTCCCACTGTAGCCATTTTGTTTCTAGTCCCACTGTAGCCATTTTTGTTTCTTTGTTTCTAGTCCCACTGTAGCCATTTTGTTTCTGTTTCTAGTCCCACTGTAGCCATTTTGTTTCTAGTCCCACTGTAGCCATTTTGTTTCTAGTCCCACTGTAGCCATTTTGTTTCTAGTCCCTGTACTGTAGCCATTTTGTTTCTAGTCCCAACCATTTTTTTGTTTCTAGTCCCACTGTAGCCATTTTGTTTCTAGTCCCACTGTAGCCATTTCCCACTGTTTTTAGTCCCACTGTAGCCATTTTGTTTTTGTTTCTAGTCCCACTGTAACCATTTTGTTTCTAGTCCCACTGTAGCCATTTTGTTTCTAGTCCCACTGTAGCCATTTTGTTTCTAGTCCCACTGTAGCCATTTTGTTTCTAGTCCCACTGTAGCCATTTTGTTTCTAGTCCCACTGTAGCCATTTTGTTTTTTGTTTCTAGTCCCACTGTAGCCATTTTGTTTCTAGTCCCACTGTAGCCATTTTGTTTCTAGTCCCACTGTAGCCATTTTGTTTCTAGTCCCACTGTAGCCATTTTGTTTCTAGTCCCACTGTAGCCATTTTGTTTCTAGTCCCACTGTAGCCATTTTGTTTCTAGTCCCACTGTAGCCATTTTGTTTCTAGTCCCACTGTAGCCATTTTGTTTCTAGTCCCACTGTAGCCATTTTGTTTCTAGTCCCACTGTAGCCATTTTGTTTCTAGTCCCACTGTAGCCATTTTGTTTCTAGTCCCACTGTAGCCATTTTGTTTCTAGTCCCACTGTAGCCATTTTGTTTCTAGTCCCACTGTAGCCATTTTGTTTCTAGTCCCACTGTAGCCATTTTGTTTCTAGTCCCACTGTAGCCATTTTGTTTCTAGTCCCACTGTAGCCATTTTGTTTCTAGTCCCACTGTAGCCATTTTGTTTCTAGTCCCACTGTAGCCATTTTGTTTCTAGTCCCACTGTAGCCATTTTGTTTCTAGTCCCACTGTAGCCATTTTGTTTCTAGTCCCACTGTAGCCATTTTGTTTCTAGTCCCACTGTAGCCATTTTGTTTCTAGTCCCACTGTAGCCATTTTTGTTTCTAGTCCCACTGTAGCCATTTTGTTTCTAGTCCCACTGTAGCCATTTTGTTTCTAGTCCCACTGTAGCCATTTTGTTTCTAGTCCCACTGTAGCCATTTTGTTTCTAGTCCCACTGTAGCCATTTTGTTTCTAGTCCCACTGTAGCCATTTTGTTTCTAGTCCCACTGTAGCCATTTTGTTTCTAGTCCCACTGTAGCCATTTTGTTTCTAGTCCCACTGTAGCCATTTTGTTTCTAGTCCCACTGTAGCCATTTTGTTTCTAGTCCCACTGTAGCCATTTTGTTTCTAGTCCCACTGTAGCCATTTTGTTTCCAGTCCCACTGTAGCCATTTTGTTTCTAGTCCCACTGTAGCCATTTTGTTTCTAGTCCCACTGTAGCCATTTTGTTTCTAGTCCCACTGTAGCCATTTTGTTTCTAGTCCCACTGTAGCCATTTTGTTTCTAGTCCCACTGTAGCCATTTTGTTTCTAGTCCCACTGTAGCCATTTTGTTTCTAGTCCCACTGTAGCCATTTTGTTTCTAGTCCCACTGTAGCCATTTTGTTTCTAGTCCCACTGTAGCCATTTTGTTTCTAGTCCCACTGTAGCCATTTTTTGTTTCTAGTCCCACTGTAGCCATTTTGTTTCTAGTCCCACTGTAGCCATTTTGTTTCTAGTCCCACTGTAGCCATTTTGTTTCTAGTCCCACTGTAGCCATTTTGTTTCTAGTCCCACTGTAGCCATTTTGTTTCTAGTCCCACTGTAGCCATTTTGTTTCTAGTCCCACTGTAGCCATTTTGTTTCTAGTCCCACTGTAGCCATTTTGTTTCTAGTCCCACTGTAGCCATTTTGTTTCTAGTCCCACTGTAGCCATTTTGTTTCTAGTCCCACTGTAGCCATTTTGTTTCTAGTCCCACTGTAGCCATTTTGTTTCTAGTCCCACTGTAGCCATTTTGTTTCTAGTCCCACTGTAGCCATTTTGTTTCTAGTCCCACTGTAGCCATTTTGTTTCTAGTCCCACTGTAGCCATTTTGTTTCTAGTCCCACTGTAGCCATTTTGTTTCTAGTCCCACTGTAGCCATTTTGTTTCTAGTCCCACTGTAGCCATTTTGTTTCTAGTCCCACTGTAGCCATTTTGTTTCTAGTCCCACTGTAGCCATTTTGTTTCTAGTCCCACTGTAGCCATTTTGTTTCTAGTCCCACTGTAGCCATTTTGTTTCTAGTCCCACTGTAGCCATTTTGTTTCTAGTCCCACTGTAGCCATTTTGTTTCTAGTCCCACTGTAGCCATTTTGTTTCTAGTCCCACTGTAGCCATTTTGTTTCTAGTCCCACTGTAGCCATTTTGTTTCTAGTCCCACTGTAGCCATTTTGTTTCTAGTCCCACTGTAGCCATTTTGTTTCTAGTCCCACTGTAGCCATTTTGTTTCTAGTCCCACTGTAGCCATTTTGTTTCTAGTCCCACTGTAGCCATTTTGTTTCTAGTCCCACTGTAGCCATTTTGTTTCTAGTCCCACTGTAGCCATTTTGTTTCTAGTCCCACTGTAGCCATTTTGTTTCTAGTCCCACTGTAGCCATTTTGTTTCTAGTCCCACTGTAGCCATTTTGTTTCTAGTCCCACTGTAGCCATTTTGTTTCCAGTCCCACTGTAGCCATTTTGTTTCTAGTCCCACTGTAGCCATTTTGTTTCTAGTCCCACTGTAGCCATTTTGTTTCTAGTCCCACTGTAGCCATTTTGTTTCTAGTCCCACTGTAGCCATTTTGTTTCTAGTCCCACTGTAGCCATTTTGTTTCTAGTCCCACTGTAGCCATTTTGTTTCTAGTCCCACTGTAGCCATTTTGTTTCTAGTCCCACTGTAGCCATTTTGTTTCTAGTCCCACTGTAGCCATTTTGTTTCTAGTCCCACTGTAGCCATTTTGTTTCGAGTGCCACTGTAGCCATTTTGTTTCTAGTCCCACTATAGCCATTTTGTTTTCTAGTCCCACTATAGCCATTTTGTTTCTAGTCCCACTGTAGCCATTTTGTTTCTAGTCCCACTGTAGCCATTTTGTTTCTAGTCCCACTGTAGCCATTTTGTTTCTAGTCCCACTGTAGCCATTTTGTTTCCAGTCCCACTGTAGCCATTTTGTTTCGAGTGCCACTGTAGCCATTTTGTTTCTAGTCCCACTATAGCCATTTTGTTTCTAGTCCCACTGTAGCCATTTTGTTTCTAGTCCCACTGTAGCCATTTTGTTTCTAGTCCCACTGTAGCCATTTTGTTTCTAGTCCCACTGTAGCCATTTTGTTTCTAGTCCCACTGTAGCCATTTTGTTTCCAGTCCCATTTCTCCCACAACAGTGGTGGTCAGTACTGTTCAAGATGAGAGAGGACAATCACTTTTCCATGACCACGGCCTTATTTCTATTTACAGCATATTGGATGACTGTCATTCATTTTCCATTCAGCCAGCTCAATGTAATAGTGATAAGTTTAGGTTACGACATGATACTCTTTATTTTTTCCCCAAAACCAATCATGAGGTTGCTACAACCGAGCTTATGAATGAAAGGTTAACAACGTTTCATCATGAATTCTTCCTGTGTGAAGTCATTGTGTCAACAATATCAGGTGTCCAGGACCCTCGCTGTGTTCCGTTAGTTATGTACATCCCAAATGCCACCCTATTCCCTATATAGTGCACTACACATAGGGCCCTGGTCAAAAGTTGTGCACTATAAAAGGAACACAGTGCAATTTGGGATACATCCCTGTTTGTCATCTTCAGTGGCTTTGGAAAACTAACCAATATCATTCGGACCAAGACTCAAATTGTGGCTTCTTTACGAACCACATCTTGTGGTTAATAATTCCTACGTAGACTAAAAACACATTTAGCATTTAGCCTTAACAAACGTTCCACTACCAGGCACAGACAGGCACTCTGCATTTTGAAGGGGTCTGGGATCTTTTCTTATCTCTTTTACAGCTGGAAGTGGTAGTGTATTTCAATTCTCTGGAATCTCCTGGTGAAATGAGGACACCCGTTTTGGGTAGGACGTCCCTTGCTGCCATGACTACTTCACCTCTGATTGGTTATAATTCACACTGCTGGTGTTTGTGACATCAGCTTAGAACCTAGTGATGCTGCCACCACGCCTACAGAAGGATTTTTCTTTGGGGAAATACTGACGCCCCCCCGTGTTTGGTTGACAACTGGCAGATCTGTATTCTGATAGGATGTCTCTGTGGTGTGTTTTCAGATCGGAGGAGGTAGATATGGCGGAGAGAAAGGAGAGAAGGGAGAACCCGCCATCATTGAACCCGTAAGTGGAAGGCAACACATTTTATCACTATTGTATAACTAGGTATCAGTGGTGCATCAGCTAAAACCGGGGAGTTAACTTTGCCGTAAACATCATTTTCTGACGTTTCTCCTGCTTCAGCTCAGTCCCACTCCATGTTTCCCCGACTCATAAACATGACACGTTGTACACTGGGTATTATCACTACTGTATAACTAGTTATTATCACTACTATATAACTAGTTATTATCACTACTGTATAACTAGTTATTATCCCTACTATATAACTAGTTATTATCACTACTATATAACTAGTTATTATCACTACTGTATAACTAGTTATTATCACTACTATATAGCTAGTTATTATCACTACTATATAACTAGTTATTATCCCTACTATATAACTAGTTATTATCACTACTGTATAACTAGTTATTATCACTACTGTATAACTAGTTATTATCCCTACTATATAACTAGTTATTATCACTACTGTATAACTAGTTATTATCACTACTGTATAACTAGTTATTATCCCTACTATATAACTAGTTATTATCACTACTGTATAACTAGTTATTATCACTACTATATAACTAGGTAGTATCACTACTCTATAACTAGTTATTATCCCTACTATATAACTAGTTATTATCACTACTGTATAACTAGTTATTATCACTACTGTATAACTAGTTATTATCACTACTGTATAACTAGTTATTATCACTACTATATAACTAGGTATTATCACTACTATATAACTAGGTATTATTACTACTGTATAACTAGTTATTATCACTACTGTATAACTAGTTATTATCACTACTATATAACTAGGTATTATCACTCCTGTATAACTAGTTATTATCACCACTGTATAACTAGTTATTATCACTACTATATAACTAGTTATTATCACTACTATATAACTAGTTATTATCCCTACTCTATAAAAAGTTATCATCACTACTATATAACTAGTTATTATTACTACTATATAACTAGGTATTATCACGACTATATAACTAGGTATTATCCCTACTATATAACTAGTTATTATCACTACTATATAACTAGTTATTATCACTATTATATAACTAGGTATTATCACTACTATATAACTAGTTATTATCATTACTATATAACTAGTTATTATCACTATTATATAACTAGGTATTATCACTACTATATAACTAGTTATCACTACTATATAACTAGTTATTATCCCTACTATATAACTAGTTATTATCACTACTATATAACTAGTTATTATCACTACTATATAACTAGTTATTATCCCTACTCTATAACTAGTTGTTATCCCTACTATATAACTAGGTATTATCCCTACTATATAACTAGGTATTATCACTACTATATAACTAGGTATTATCACTACTATATAACTAGTTATTATCACTACTATATAACTAGTTATTATCACTACTATATAACTAGTTATTATCCCTACTATATAACTAGTTATTATCACTACTATATAACTAGTTATTATCCCTACTATATAACTAGTTATTATCACTACTATATAACTAGTTATTATCCCTACTATATAACTAGTTATTATCACTACTATATAACTAGTTATTATCACTACTATATAACTAGTTTCACTACTATATAACTAGTTATCACTACTATATAACTAGTTATTATCCCTACTATATAACTAGTTATTATCACTACTATATAACTAGTTATTATCCCTACTATATAACTAGTTATTATCACTACTGTATAACTAGTTATTATCACTACTGTATAACTAGTTATTATCCCTACTATATAACTAGTTATTATCACTACTGTATAACTAGTTATTATCACTACTGTATAACTAGTTATTATCACTACTGTATAACTAGTTATTATCACTACTGTATAACTAGTTATTATCACTACTATATAACTAGGTATTATCACTCCTGTATAACTAGTTATTATCACCACTGTATAACTAGTTATTATCACTACTATATAACTAGTTATTATCACTACTATATAACTAGGTATTATCCCTACTCTATAAAAAGTTATCATCACTACTATATAACTAGTTATTATTACTACTATATAACTAGGTATTATCACGACTATATACCTAGTTATTATCACTACTATATAACTAGGTAGTATCACTACTATATAACTAGTTATTATCACTACTATATAACTAGGTATTATCCCTACTATATAACTAGGTATTATCCCTACTATATAACTAGGTATTATCACTACTATTTAACTAGTTATTATCACTATTATATAACTAGGTATTATCACTACTATATAACTAGTTATTATCACTACTATATAACTAGTTATTATCACTACTATATAACTAGTTATTATCACTATTATATAACTAGGTATTATCACTACTATATAACTAGTTATCACATTTTGTTTCTAGTCCCACTGTAGCCATTTTGTTTCCAGTCCCACTGTAGCCATTTTGTTTCTAGTCCCACTGTAGCCATTTTGTTTCTAGTCCCACTGTAGCCATTTTGTTTCTAGTCCCACTGTAGCCATTTTGTTTCTAGTCCCACTGTAGCCATTTTGTTTCTAGTCCCACTCTAACCATTTTGTTTCTAGTCCCACTGTAGCCATTTTGTTTCTAGTCCCACTGTAGCCATTTTGTTTCTAGTCCCACTGTAGCCATTTTGTTTCTAGTCCCACTCTAACCATTTTGTTTCTAGTCCCACTGTGGCCATTTGGTTTCTAGTCCCACTGTAGCCATTTTGTTTCTAGTCCCACTGTAGCCATTTGGTTTCCAGTCCCACTGTAGCCATTTTGTTTCTAGTCCCACTGTAGCCATTTTGTTTCTAGTCCCACTGTAGCCATTTTGTTTCTAGTCCCACTGTAGCCATTTTGTTTCTAGTCCCACTGTAGCCATTTTGTTTCTAGTCCCACTGTAGCCATTTTGTTTCTAGTCCCACTGTAGCCATTTTGTTTCTAGTCCCACTGTAGCCATTTTGTTTCTAGTCCCACTGTAGCCATTTTGTTTCTAGTCCCACTGTAGCCATTTTGTTTCTAGTCCCACTGTAGCCATTTTGTTTCTAGTCCCACTGTAGCCATTTTGTTTCTAGTCCCACTGTAGCCATTTTGTTTCTAGTCCCACTGTAGCCATTTTGTTTCTAGTCCCACTGTAGCCATTTTGTTTCTAGTCCCACTGTAGCCATTTTGTTTCTAGTCCCACTGTAGCCATTTTGTTTCTAGTCAGTCCCACTGTAGCCATTTTGTTTCTAGTCCCACTGTAGCCATTTTGTTTCTAGTCCCACTGTAGCCATTTTGTTTCTAGTCCCACTGTAGCCATTTTGTTTCTAGTCCCACTGTAGCCATTTTGTTTCTAGTCCCACTGTAGCCATTTTGTTTCTAGTCCCACTGTAGCCATTTTGTTTCTAGTCCCACTGTAGCCATTTGGTTTCCAGTCCCACTGTAGCCATTTTGTTTCTAGTCCCACTGTAGCCATTTTGTTTCTAGTCCCACTGTAGCCATTTTGTTTCTAGTCCCACTGTAGCCATTTTGTTTCTAGTCCCACTTTGTTTCTAGTCCCACTGTAGCCATTTTGTTTCTAGTATAACTAGTTATTATCACTAGTATATAACTAGTTATTATCCCTACTATATAACTAGTTATTATCACTACTATATAACTAGTTATTATCCCTACTATATAACTAGTTATTATCACTACTATATAACTAGTTATTATCCCTACTATATAACTAGTTATTATCACTACTATATAACTAGTTATTATCACTACTATATAACTAGTTATCACTACTATATAACTAGTTATTATCCCTACTATATAACTAGTTATTATCCCTACTATATAACTAGTTATTATCACTACTATATAACTAGTTATTATCACTACTATATAACTAGTTATTATCACTACTATATAACTAGTCATTATCACTACTATATAACTAGTTATCACTACTATATAACTAGGTATTATCCTTACTATATAACTAGTTATCACTACTATATAACTAGGTATTATCACTACTATATAACTAGTTATTATCCCTACTATATAACTAGGTATTATCCTTACTATATAACTAGGTATTATCACTGCTATTTAACTAGTTATTATCACTATTATATAACTAGGTATTATCACTACTATATAACTAGTTATCACTACTATATAACTAGTTATTATCCCTACTATATAACTAGTTATTATCACTACTATATAACTAGTTATTATCCCTACTATATAACTAGTTATTATCACTACTATATAACTAGTTATTATCCCTACTATATAACTAGTTATTATCACTACTATATAACTAGTTATTATCACTACTATATAACTAGTTATTATCCCTACTATATAACTAGTTATTATCACTACTATATAACTAGTTATTATCACTACTATATAACTAGTTATTATCACTACTATATAACTAGGTATTATCCTTACTATATAACTAGTTATTATCCCTACTATATAACTAGGTATTATCCCTACTATATAACTAGTTATTATCACTACTATATAACTAGGTATTATCACTACTATATAACTAGTTATTATCACTACTATATAACTAGTTATTATCACTACTATATAACTAGTTATTATCAGTTATTATCTACTATATAACTAGGTTTATCACTACTATATAACTAGTTATTATCCTACTATATAACTAGTTATTATCACTACTATATAACTAGGTATTATCACTACTATATAACTAGTTATTATCCCTACTATATAACTAGTTATTATCCTTACTATATAACTAGTTATTATCACTACTATATAACTAGTTATTATCACTACTATATAACTAGTTATTATCACTACTATATAACTAGGTATTATCACTACTATATAACTAGTTATTATCCTACTACTATATAACTAGGTATTATCACTACTATATAACTAGTTATTATCACTACTATATAACTAGTTATTATCACTACTATATAACTAGTTATTATCCTACTATATAACTAGTTATTATCCTTACTACTATATAACTAGTTATTATCCCTACTATATAACTAGTTATTATCCCTCTATATAACTAGTTATTATCACTATATAACTAGTTATTATCACTACTATATAACTAGTTATTATCACTACTATATAACTAGTTATTATCACTACTATATAACTAGTTATTATCACTACTATATAACTAGTTATTATCACTACTATATAACTAGTTATTATCACTACTATATAACTAGTTATTATCACTACTATATAACTAGTTATCACTATATAACTAGGTATTAGCCTATATAACTAGTTATTATCACTACTATATAACTAGTTATTATCCCTACTATATAACTAGTTATTACATATATCCCTACTATATAACTAGGTATTATCACTACTATATAACTAGTTATTATCACTACTATATAACTAGGTTATTATCACTACTATATAACTAGTTATTATCCCTACTACTATATAACTAGTTATTACTCTAGGTATTATCTACTATATAACTAGTTATTATCACTACTATATAACTAGTTATTATCACTACTATATAACTAGTTATTATCACTACTATATAACTAGTTATTATCCCTACTATATAACTAGGTATTATCACTACTATATAACTAGTTATTATCACTACTATATAACTAGGTATTATCCTACTATATAACTAGGTATTATCACTACTATATAACTAGTTATTATCACTACTATATAACTAGTTATTATCCCTACTATATAACTAGTTATTATCACTACTATATAACTAGTTATTATCCCTACTATATAACTAGTTATTATCACTACTATATAACTAGTTATTATCACTACTATATAACTAGTTATTATCACTACTATATAACTAGTTATTATCCCTACTATATAACTAGTTATTATCACTACTATATAACTAGTTATTATCACTACTATATAACTAGTTATCACTACTATATAACTAGGTATTAGCCTTACTATATAACTACGTATTATCACTACTATATAACTAGGTATTATCCCTACTATATAACTAGTTATTATCCCTACTATATAACTAGGTATTATCACTACTATATAACTAGTTATTATCCCTACTATATAACTAGTTATTATCACTACTATATAACTAGTTATTATCACTACTATATAACTGGTTATCACTACTATATAACTAGGTATTATCCCTACTATATAACTAGTTATTATCCCTACTATATAACTAGGTATTATCACTACTATATAACTAGTTATTATCCCTACTATATAACTAGGTATTATCCTTACTATATAACTAGTATTATCACTGCTATTTAACTAGTTATTATCACTATTATATAACTAGGTATTATCACTACTATATAACTAGTTATCACTACTATATAACTAGTTATTATCCCTACTATATAACTAGGTATTATCACTACTATATAACTAGTTATTATCACTACTATATAACTAGGTATTATCCTTACTATATAACTAGTTATTATCACTACTATATAACTAGTTATTATCACTACTATATAACTAGTTATTATCACTACTATATAACTAGGTATTATCACTACTATATAACTAGTTATTATCACTACTACTATTATAACTAGGTATTATCACTACTATATAACTAGTTATTATCCCTACTATATAACTAGTTATTATCCTACTATATAACTAGTTATTATCCCTACTATATAACTAGTTATTATCACTACTATATAACTAGTTATTATCACTACTATATAACTAGTTATTATCCCTACTATATAACTAGTTATTATCACTACTATATAACTAGTTATTATCACTACTATATAACTAGTTATTATCCCTACTACTATATAGTTATTACTAGTTATTATCACTACTATATAACTAGTTATTATCACTACTATATAACTAGTTATTATCACTACTATATAACTAGGTATTATCACTACTATATAACTAGTTATTATCACTACTATATAACTGGTTATCACTACTATATAACTAGGTATTATCCCTACTATATAACTAGTTATTATCCCTACTATATAACTAGTTATTATCACTACTATATAACTAGTTATTATCACTACTATATAACTAGTTATTATCACTACTATATAACTAGGTATTATCCTTACTATATAACTAGATATTATCACTACTATATAACTAGTTATTATCCCTACTATATAACTAGGTATTATCCCTACTATATAACTAGGTACTATCACTACTATATAACTAGTTATTATCCCTACTATATAACTAGTTATTATCACTACTATATAACTAGTTATTATCACTACTATATAACTAGTTATTATCACTACTATATAACTAGGTATTATCACTACTATATAACTATTATCATACTATATAACTAGTTATTATCACTACTATATAACTAGTTATTATCCCTACTATATAACTAGTTATTATCACTACTATATAACTAGTTATTATCACTACTATATAACTAGGTATTATCACTACTATATAACTAGTATTATCCCTACTATATAACTAGTTATTATCACTACTATATAACTAGTTATTATCACTACTATATAACTAGTTATTATCACTACTATATAACTAGTTATTATCACTACTATATAACTAGTTATTATCACTACTATATAACTAGTTATTATCACTACTATATAACTAGTTATTATCACTACTATATAACTAGTTATTATCACTACTATATAACTAGTTATTATCAACACTACTATAACTAGGTTATTATCACTACTATATAACTAGTTATTATCACTACTATATAACTAGTTATTATCACTACTATATAACTAGTTATTATCACTACTATATAACTAGTTATTATCACTACTATATAACTAGTTATTATCACTATCTAGTTATTATCTACTATATAACTAGTTATTATCACTACTATATAACTAGTTATTATCACTACTATATAACTAGTTATTATCACTACTATATAACTAGTTATTATCACTACTATATAACTAGTTATTATCCCTACTATATAACTAGTTATTATCCCTACTATATAACTAGTTATTATCCTACTATATAACTAGTTATTATCCCTACTATATAACTAGTTATTATCCCTACTATATAACTAGGTATTATCACTACTATATAACTAGTTATTATCACTACTATATAACTAGTTATTATCACTACTATATAACTAGTTATTATCACTACTATATAACTAGTTATTATCACTACTATATAACTAGTTATTATCACTACTATATAACTGGTTATCACTACTATATAACTAGGTATTATCACTACTATATAACTAGTTATTATCCCTACTATATAACTAGTTATTATCACTACTATATAACTAGTTATTATCACTACTATATAACTAGTTATCACTACTATATAACTAGTTATTATCCCTACTATATAACTAGTTATTATCACTACTATATAACTAGTTATTATCCCTACTATATAACTAGTTATTATCACTACTGTATAACTAGTTATTATCCCTACTATATAACTAGGTATTATCCCTACTATATAACTAGTTATTATCCCTACTATATAACTAGGTACTATCACTACTATATAACTAGTTATTATCACTACTATATAACTAGTTATTATATTACTATATAACTAGGTATTATCACTACTATATAACTAGTTATTATCCTACTATATAACTAGGTATTATCCTACTATATAACTAGGTTATTATCACTACTATATAACTAGGTATTATCCCTACTATATAACTAGGTATTATCACTACTATATAACTAGTTATTATCCCTACTATATAACTAGGTATTATCACTACTATATAACTAGTTATTATCACTACTATATAACTAGGTATTATCACTACTATATAACTAGGTATTATCACTACTATATAACTAGTTATTATCCCTACTATATAACTAGTTATTATCACTACTATATAACTAGTTATTATCACTACTATATAACTAGTTATTATCACTACTATATAACTAGTTATTATCACTACTATATAACTAGTTATTATCACTACTATATAACTAGTTATTATCACTACTATATAACTAGTTATTATCACTACTACATAACTAGGTATTATCACTATTATATAACTAGTTATTATCACTGCTATATAACTAGTTATTATCATTACTGTATAACTAGTTATTATCACTACTGTGTAACTACGTAGTACTGTATAACTAGTTATTATCACTACTATATAACTAGTTATTATCACTACTGTGTAACTAATTATTATCACTACTGTGTAACTAATTATTATCACTACTTTTTAACTAGTTATTATCCCTACTATATAACTAGGTATTATAACTACTATCTAACTAGGTATTATCCCTACTATATAACTAGGTATTATCACTACTATATAACTAGGTATTATCACTACTATATAACTAGTTATTATCACTACTGTATAACTAGTTATTATCACTACTATATAACTAGTTATTATCCCTACTATATAACTAGTTATTATCCCTACTATATAACTAGTTATTATCACTACTATATAACTAGTTATTATCACCACTGTATAACTAGTTATCACTACTATATAACTAGTTATTATCACTACTATCTAACTAGTTATTATCACTACTATATAACTAGTTGTTATCCCTACTATATAACTAGTTATTATCACTACTATATAACTAGGTAGTATCACTACTATATAACTAGTTATTATCACTATTATATAACTAGTTATTATCACTACTGTATAACTAGTTATTATCACTACTATATAACTAGTTATTATCACTGCTATATAACTAGTTATTATCACTATTATATAACTAGTTATTATCACTACTATATAACTAGTTATTATCACTGCTATATAACTAGTTATCACTACTATATAACTAGTTATTATCACTATTATATAACTAGTTATTATCACTGCTATATATCACTACTGTATAACTAGGTATTACTGTATAACTAGTTGTTATCACTACTGTGTAACTAGGTAGTACTGTATAACTAGTTATTATCACTACTGTGTAACTAGTTATTATCACTACTATATAACTAGTTATTATCACTACCATATAACTAGTTATTATCACTACTGTGTAACTAATTATTATAACTACTATATAACTAGTTATTATCCCTACTATATAACTAGTTATTATCACTGCTATATAACTAGGTATTATCACTACTCTATAACTAGGTATTATCACTGCTCTATAACTAGGTATTATCACTACTCTATTACTAGGTATTATCACTTCTCTATAACTAGGTATTATCACTACTCTATAACTAGGTATTATCACTACTGTATAACTAGGTATTATCACTACTCTATAACTAGGTATTATCACTACTCTATAACTAGGTATTATCACTACTATATAACTAGTTATTATCACTACTATATAACTAGGTATTACTAGGCATTGCTGAATAACTAGTTATTATCACTACTGTGTAACTAGTTATTATCACTACTATATAACTAGTTATTATCACTACCATATAACTAGTTATTATCACTACTATATAACTAGTTATTATCACTACTATATAACTAGTTATTATCACTACTGTGTAACTAGGTATTCATGATGTATCATCAACTGTACTCTGTCTCCACTCTGCCTGTAGATGTACTGCCGTCTCTGAATGCTAATGTATCCATGTTTCCCTCTCTTTTCTGTCTTCCCTCTCTTTTCTCTGTCTTCCCTCTCTTTTCTCTGTCTTCCCTCTCTTTTCTCTGTCTTCCCTCTCTTTTCTCTGTCTTCCCCCTCTTTTCTCTGTCTTCCCTCTCTTTTCTGTCTTCCCGCTCTTTTCTCTGTCTTCCCTCTCTTCTCTGTCTTCCCTCTCTTTTCTGTCTTCCCTCTCTTTTCTCTGTCTTCCCTCTCTTTTCTCTGTCTTCCCTCTCTTTTCTGTCTTCCCTTTCTTTTCTCTGTCTTCCCTCTCCTTTCTGTCTTCCCTCTCTTTTCTGTCTTCCCTCTCTTTTCTGTCTTCCCTTTCTTTTCTCTGTCTTCCCTCTCTTTTCTATCTTCCCCCTCTTTTCTCTGTCTTCCCCCTCTTTTATCTGTTTGCCCTCTCTTTTCTATCTTCCCTCTCTTTTCTCTGTCTTCCCCCTCTTTTCTGTCTTCCCCTCTTTTATCTGTCTTCCCTCTCTTTTCTCTGTCTTCCCTCTCTTTTCTCTGTCTTCCCTCTCTTTTCTCTGTCTTCCCCCTCTTTATCTGTCTGCCCTCTCTTTTCTCTGTCTTCCCTCTCTTTTCTCTGTCTTCCCTCTTTTGTCTGTCTTCCCTCTTTTGTCTGTCTTCCTCTCTTTTCTCTGTCTTCCCTCTCTTTTCTCTGTCTGCCCTCTCTTTTCTCTGTCTTCCCTCTCTTTTCTCTGTCTGCCCTCTCTTTTATCTGTCTTCCCTCTCTTTTCTGTCTTCCCCCTCTTTTCTCTGTCTTCCCTCTCTTTTCTCTGTCTTCCTTCTCTTTTATCTGTCTTCCCTCTCCTTCTCTGTCTTCCAGGGGATGCTGATTGAAGGACCCCAAGGAGGCCCCGGCCAAGCTGTGAGTATCACGTTCTCTCTTTGCCTCCCTCTCTCCCAGACCTAGAGAGAGAGAGAGAGAGAGAGAGAGAGAGAGAGAGAGAGAGAGAGAGAGAAGCTTTGTCTCTCTGAGGTTGATAAATTAAATGTGGTAGCAGTTTGGTAAGCTAGCTCTGCTGTAGTTAATGTGTATGTGTGCGTTCGCAGGGCTTGCCCGGCGCCCCAGGCTCCCAGGGTGCCCCTGGCCCACATGGAGACCACGGTGACAGGGTAAGTGAGCTGTCGCTGCTCAGGAACTCCCTTTGCACTTCCTGCTGTTGGAAATAGGTCATTCTCTCATTACCCACCACTTCCTTTAACTCTCTGACTCTCATTTTAACCCATCGCTATAGCAACATATGCAACTCAACAGTTTATATATAGCTACCACAGCAAATAGTGTAAAGGCTATTCAGAGTGTGGTTGGACAACTCTGGCTCATAGAATATACAGTTGAACCCTCGTAGAATATACAGTACAACCCTCATAGAATATACAGTAGAACCCTCGTAGAATATACAGTAGAACCCTCGTAGAATATACAGTAGAACCCTCGTAGAATATACAGTAGAACCCTCGTAGAATATACAGTACAACCCTCGTAGAATATACAGGACAACCCTCGTAGAATATGCAGTACAACCCTCATAGAATACACAGTACAACCCTTGTAGAATATACAGTAGAACCCTCGTAGAATATACAGTAGAACCCTCGTAGAATATACAGGACAACCCTCGTAGAATATGCAGTACAACCCTCGTAGAGTATACAGTACAACCCTCATAGAATATACAACACAGCCCTCATAGAATATACAGTACAACCCTCATAGAATATACAGTACAACCCTCATAGAATATACAACACAGCCCTCATAGAATATACAGTACAACCCTCGTAGAGTATACAGTACAACCCTCATAGAATATACAGTACAACCCTCGTAGAATATACAGTAGAACCCTCATAGAATATACAGTAGAACCCTCAGCACATCAAACCAATACAACTATAGCGGTTTAGAAATACCAAATAATGTAATGTTAAGGGAGATCTCAGTGAATGGAAGGTGGAGATCTCAGTGAATGGAATGTTAAGGGAGATCTCAGTGAATGGAATGTTAAATGAGATCTCAGTGAATGGAATGTTAAGGGAGATCTCAGTGATTGGAATGTTAAGGGAGATCTCAGTGATTGGAATGTTAAGGGAGATCTCAGTGATTGGAATGTTAAATGAGATCTAAGTGAATGGAATGTTAAGGGAGATCTCAGTGATTGGAATGTTAAGGGAGATCTCAAGTGATTGGAATGTTAAGGGATATCTCAGTGATTGGAATGTTAAGGGAGATCTAAGTGAATGGAATGTTAAGGGAGATCTCAGTGAATGGAATGTTAAGGGAGATCTCAGTGATTGGAATGTTAAGGGAGATCTCAGTGAATGGAATGTTTTAGTTTTTTTTGAGAGAATACCAAGTGTGCAAAGCTTTTATCAAGGCAAAGGGTGCCTACTTTGAAGAATCTCAAATATAAAATAGATGTTGATTTGTTTAACACTTGTTTGGGGTTACTACATGATTCCATATGTGTTTTTTTCCTAGTTTTGATGTCTTCACTAGTATTCTACAATGTAGACAATAGTTTTACAAAATAAAGGAAAAACCCTGGAATGAATGTAGGTGTGTCCAAACTTTTGACTGGTACTGTATATTTGGGAGAATGTAGTTGTTAGACCCCTCAGGCCAAGTCTGACTAGTCTGTCTCCTTGGACCGTGGCTAATATAGCTGACTAATAATGAGTCAGCATTCCACTTACTTCACTGATTCTTAGATGACAGTCTATTCATAGTAACAGTATATTATGATAATGAAGACATTAGTTTAAAAATAATAAACACAGTGTTTCAGACAAGACTGGTCTTGACAACAAGCCATCCATCTTGGTTTTACAAAGAAGACAAGCCAGCAGGTATGCCTATATAGGAAGTCGTATCTCTGTGTCCTTCTCCTTCGGCTGGGTTTGTAGTAGAGCCCCATACCTTCATACCACGGGGAGAAAAGAGGTCAATCAGCCACGGCTTGCTACTGCACCGGGGAGGAGAAGGAGAGGGAAGGGAGGAGAGGAAAGAAGGAAAGGAGGGGAGGAAGACCGAGGGGCAGGCCCGGGAAACCAAATAACTCGGATTACCCTCAACAACACATAGTTGTAGAACTACGTCCCTATTCCCTATTGGCCCTGGTTAAAAGTAGTACACTATATAGGGCATAGTGTGCTATTTGGGTCGCTGGCTGTTTTTTTTCTCTCAATGTCTCAGTTTCAAGGGGCCTTAAAGCCGACCTCAGACCCTCCAGCAGCACATCAAACAATAAGGCACCCTTAGAGTGTCAATGTACTTCTTTAAGGGCTGCACTGGACCCTGGTCTAAAGTAGTGCCCTATATCGGGACTCCGGTGGCATTTGGGACACAGCCCAGGGACTGTGGATCTGAGGACATTTAGTTTGATTGATTGACACTGAATAAGTGGCCCCTCTTTAAGAATCTGTAGTGCGAGTTTGTTTTTTCCTTCTAGAATGTGGTGAATCGACCCTGTTTCCCTCTCCCCCCCTTACACACCCTACATTGTAAATTGTAAATAAGAATTTCTTCTTAACTGACTTACCTAGTTAAATAAAAGTTAAATAAACTTTTTTTTTTTTTTTTTACAAATAAATGGGAATAGAACAACTTGAGACCCAACCTTAGAATGCCCTCGAGGGAAGACACACCCACCAAGCCCACCTCAGCAGAGTCAAACGTCCCTCTCCCCTCCTCTCCCCTCCTCTCCTCTTGATACACAAAAGCCTTTTTGTTCCAGTAAGAGCAGAATGCTCAGAAAATATTTGTCTGATCCCGGATCCCTCCACCCCAGTCCGTCGCTGCCTCTCCATTTCCTCCCAGGAGGAGCCTGACTGAGAATTGACAGGCCCATTGAAAGTGACCCGGTGCTGGTGGTTCTGAAGTTTGGGATTTTTGGAGAGAGTGCAGGGTCTCCCTAACACACACACACACACACACACACACTATACCCTTGCAGGGATTATCCTTTGATCAGCACGTTTCTCACATAACCGACCCCGCACCCCTCGCCTCCTCTCTCCCCACCACACCCTACCCCACCCAATGATCTATATATATATGATGACTGATAGATGGTGCTGTGTTGAAGCCTCCATCTTGGTACTCCCCCACCATTATAAATAATATTTTGAAATTGATAGAAATGCATTTATTAATGTCTACATTTGTTTTTGCCACATCTATTATACTACAGACACATTCATGTTTACTTTTAAATCATATTATGTGAGCTAAACATACACATGAAAACATGTTTAAAAAACGTATAATTCTTGTTATTGTCACCACTACAACAAAAATTCTAAAATAAATTGACTACTTCTTCTAGGGAGTGCCAATATGGCCGACCGGTGGTTTCAAAACCTCTCATTGGCCAACACATAACATGAGCAATCCGGAGTTGATATATTGTACATGATTGATCCCACCACAGCCCCCCTACCCCAAGCCCCTGCAGTACCACTGTGTGTTGACTGGGGGGGCAGTAAGGAGTCTATGGCTAAGTTTAGAATGGCACCCTATTCACTATATAGCGCCCTACCTTTGACCAAGGCCCATAGGACTCTGGGCCCATAGGACTCTGGTCAAAAGTAGTGCACTATATAGGGAATAGGGTGCCATAGGACTCTGGGCCCATAGGACTCTGGTCAAAAGTAGTGCACTATATAGGGAATAGGGTGCCATTATAGAGTTAGCCGTATGTAGCTCTCTGGATATCCCTCTGGATAAGACAGCAAGGCAGGCAGTCAACCAGCCAGACAGTTAGGCTGTCAGGCAGTCAGTCAGGCAGTCAACCAGCCAGACAGTTAGGCTGTCAGGCAGTCAGTCAGGCAGTCAACCAGCCAGACAGTTAGGCTGTCAGGCAGTCAGTCAACCAGCCAGACAGTTAGGCTGTCAGGCAGTCAGTCAACCAGCCAGACAGTTAGGCTGTCAGGCAGTCAGTTAACCAGCCAGACAGTTAGGCTGTCAGGCAGGCAGTCAACCAGCCAGACAGTTAGGCTGTCAGGCAGTCAGTCAACCGGCCAGACAGTTAGGCTGTCAGGCAGTCAGTCAGGCAGTCAGTTAGTCAGAGAAGGGAAGCAGTAACACATGGGAACAATTTGACACAGCAGAGACAGACAGACTAGATCAGAGCGCGTGACCAGCTTGCTAAAGAGATCATGCCCTGGCCTGGCTGCTAAAGAGATCATGCCCTGGTCTGTTAAAGAGATCATGCCCTGACCTGGTCTGTTAAAGAGATCATGCCCTGGTCTGTTAAAGAGATCTAGTCCTGGTCTGGTCTGTTAAAGAGATCTAGCCCTGGCATGTTAAAGCGATCATGCCCTGGTCTGTTAAAGAGATCTAGCCCTGGTCTGTTAAAGAGATCATGCCCTGGTCTGTTAAAGAAATCTAGCCCTGGTCTGTTAAAGAAATCTAGCCCTGGCCTGGTCTGTTAAAGAGATCTAGCCCTGGTCTGGTCTGTTAAAGAGATCTAGCCCTGGTCTGGTCTGTTAAAGAGATCTAGTCATGGTCTGGTAAAGAGATCTAGCCCTGACCTGGCCTGCTAAAGAGATCTAGCCCTGGTATGGCCTGCTAAAGAGATCTAGCCCTGGTCTGTTAAAGAGATCTAGCCCTGGCCTGTTAAAGAGATCTAAACCTGGCCTGTTAAAGAGATCTAGCCCTGACCAGGCCTGCTAAAGAGATCTAGCCCTGGTCTGGCCTGCTAAAGAGATCTAGCCCTGGCCTGTTAAAGAGATCTAGCCCTGGCCTGTTAAAGAGATCTAGCCCTGGCCTGTTAAAGAGATCTAGCCCTGGCCTGGCCTGCTAAAGAGATCTAGCCCTGGTCTGTTAAAGAGATCTAGCCCTGGTCTGGTCTGTTAAAGAGATCTAGTCCTGGTCTGGTAAAGAGATCTAGGCCTGGCCTGTTAAAGAGATCTAGCCCTGGTATGTTAAAGAGATCTAGCCCTGGTCTGTTAAAGAGATCTAGCCCTGGTCTGTTAAAGAAATGTAGCCCTGGCCTGGTCTGTTAAAGAGATCTAGCCCTGGCCTGTTAAAGAGATCTAGCCCTGGCCTGGCCGGCTAAAGAGATCTAGCCCTGGCCTGGTCTGTTAAAGAGATCTAGCCCTGGCCTGTTAAAGAGATCTAGCCCTGGCCTGGCCTGCTAAACAGATCTAGCCCTGGTCTGTTAAAGAGATCTAGCCCTGGCCTGGTAAAGAGATCTAGCCCTGGCCTGTTAAAGAGATCTAGCCCTGGTCTGGCCTGCTAAACAGATCTAGTCCTGGTCTGTTAAAGAGATCATGCCCTGACCTGGTCTGTTAAAGAGATCTAGCCCTGGTCTGTTAAAGAGATCTAGCCCTGGCCTGTTAAAGAGATCTATCTCTGGCCTGGCCTGCTAAAGAGATCTAGCCCTGGTCTGTTAAAGAGATCTAGCCCTGGTCTGGTCTGTTAAAGAGATCTAGTCCTGGTCTGTTAAAGATATCTAGCCCTGGTCTGGTCTGTTAAAGAGATCTAGTCCTGGCCTGGTCTGTTAAAGAGATCTAGCCCTGGTCTGTTAAAGAGATCTAGCCCTGGCCTGGTCTGTTAAAGAGATCTAGCCCTGGTCTGTTAAAGAGATATAGCCCTGGCCTGGTCTATTAAAGAGATCTAGCCCTGGTCTGTTAAAGAGATCTAGTCCTGGCCTGGTCTGTTAAAGAGATCTAGCCCTGGCCTGGTCTGTTAAAGAGATCTAGCCCTGGCCTGGTCTGTTAAAGAGATCTAGCCCTGGCCTGGTCTGTTAAAGAGATCTAGCCCTGGCCTGGTCTGTTAAAGAGATCTAGCCCTGGTCTGTTAAAGAGATCTAGCCCTGGCCTGGTCTGTTAAAGAGATCTAGCCCTGGTCTGTTAAAGAGATCTAGTCCTGGCCTGGTCTGTTAAAGAGATCTAGCCCTGGCCTGGTCTGTTAAAGAGATCTAGCCCTGGCCTGTTAAAGTCTGTTCTGTTAAAGAGATCTAGCCCTGGCCTGGTCTGTTAAAGAGATCTAGCCCTGGCCTGTTAAAGAGATCTAGCCCTGGTCTGTTAAAGAGATCTAGCCCTGGCCTGGTCTGTTAAAGAGATCTAGTCCTGGCCTGGTCTGTTAAATAGATCTAGTCCTGGCCTGGCCCGCTGGTGGTAATACAGTGGATATACTGTGATTTATAATGCACGTTTAGTCTGGACTATTTGCGATAGCATATCCGTTAAATCATTAGCATTAGCATAACTATTTTTCCTCAGTTCTTTATCAACAACATAATGTTGTGATGATGTGTCTGAGTGCCCACCACATACCTTGACATTGATTTCACAATGCTAATAAATGCAATGTATTTTTGTATGGCTGGATGCTTGTTTTAAGTCTAATAAAGTGCTAATTTAAGCTAATTTACAGTAGGAAGTCCCACCCCTCTGCTAATTCACAGTAGGAAGTCCCACCCCTCTGTTAATTCACAGTAGGAAGTCCCACCCCTCTGCTAATTCACAGTAGGAAGTCCCACCCCTCTGCTAATTTACAGAAGGAAGTCCCACCCCTCTGTTAATTCACAGTAGGAAGTCCCACCCCTCTGCTAATTCACAGTAGGAAGTCCCACCCCTCTGCTAATTCACAGTAGGAAGTCCCACCCCTCTGCTTATTCACAGTAGGAAGTCCCACCCCTCTGTTAATTCACAGTAGGAAGTCCCACCCCTCTGTTAATTCACAGAAGGAAGTCCCACCCCTCTGCTAATTCACAGAAGGAAGTCCCACCCCTCTGTTAATTTACAGAAGGAAGTCCCACCCCTCTGCTAATTCACAGAAGGAAGTCCCACCCCTCTGTTAATTTACAGTAGGAAGTCCCACCCCTCTGTTAATTTACAGAAGGAAGTCCCACCCCTCTGCTAATTCACAGAAGGAAGTCCCACCCCTCTGCTAATTTACAGTAGGAAGTCCCACCCCTCTGTTAATTCACAGAAGGAAGTCCCACCCCTCTGCTAATTTACAGAAGGAAGTCCCACCCCTCTGCTAATGCACAGTAGGAAGTCCCACCCCTCTGTTAATTCACAGTAGGAAGTCCCACCCCTCTGCTAATTCACAGTAGGAAGTCCCACCCCCCTGCTAATTCACAGTAGGAAGTCCCACCCCTCTGCTAATTCACAGTAGGAAGTCCCACCCCTCTGCTAATTCACAGGTAGGAAGTCCCACCCCTCTGCTAATTCACAGTAGGAAGTCCCACCCCTCTGCTCGTCAGTAGTGGCCTGGTCGTAAAAGATCACCGTGGCCAAACATCAAACCTCACCATCTCCATTACTTTCTCAAGGTCTATGAAATACTCCAAATGTTCTGTACCCACATACTCTTTTCCTCTTTACAGATTTGTATCAGTAATCATGTATATTTCCTATGATTAAGAAGTTCCTTCCCCTTTAACTTTGTAGTCAACCTCTCTCTAAATTATTCTATAATAACCAAATGTCTGTCTGTCTGTCTGTCTGTCTGTCTTTCTCTCTCCCTCTCTCTCTCCTACATTACCCAGGGTCCTCCAGGGCGTGCTGGTCTTCCTGGTTCAGACGGAGTTCCTGGCCCTCCAGGTACCCTTCTAATGCTGCCAGTAAGTCCCCTCTTACCTCATCTTTCCTCTCTCTCTACCTCTCTCCTTCGCTCTCTACCTCTCTCCTTCGCTCTCTACCTCTCTCCTTCGCTCTCTACCTCTCTCCTTTGCTCTCTACCTCTCTCCTTCGCTCTCTATCTCTCCTTCGCTCTCTACCTCTCTCCTTCGCTCTCTACCTCTCTCCTTTGCTCTCTACCTCTCTTCTTCCCTCTCTACCTCTATTCTTCCCTCTCTACCTCTCTCCTTCCCTCTCTTCCTACTGCTGTTGCTCGTATAAAAGGTTCCATTTTCATGCTGCCAGTAAGTCCCCTCTTACCTCATCCTTCCTCTCTCTCTACCTCTCTCCTTCCCTCTCTCCTTCTCTCTCTACCTCTCTCCTTCCCTCTCTTCCTACTGCTGTTGCTCGTATAAAAGGTTCCATTTTCATGCTGCCAGTAAGTCCCCTCTTACCTCATCCTTCCTCTCTCTCTACCTCTCTCCTTCCCTCTCTTCCTCTCTCCTTCTCTCTCTACCTCTCTCATTCCCTCTCTTCCTACTGCTGCTGCTCTTATAAAAGATTCAATTTTCATGTTGGCAGTAAGTCTCCTCCCTCCCTCCCTCCTTCTCCCCCCCCCCCTCCCACCTTCCATCTGTCCTCAACCTTATCTTCTATATTGTATTCTATGTTATTAGCGTTCATCATTGTCTAAAGGCCCGAATGCAACCCACAACATTTCTCTTTCAACCATGAAGAAACACCTTTCCATCAACCTCCATATGTCCTGGCTGTCTGACTACCAGCTACCTGTTTCCATTAGGTCGTATGTAACCTCCAGTCAACTGTGGTGTCTCTGTTTTGGACCGTGAAGTCACCTTGTTTAACACACTTCACCTCACTGTATCCCCGTTAAGCCCTCGGTACATATAAACCTCAGTCATTCACCTTGTAAAAGTCACTGGGTGCAGTGGACTGGAACCGGTGACTGTGTAACCACTCTGCATGCAGCTCAGCGGACATTTTGGATCTAATGGATCTGTCATGGAGCCCAGTGACGGGTTTATACACACTGCAGGGCTGCAACTCAGTGTCCGTGTTGGATATGGTGGTGTTCCCCTGCTCAGACTTCGCTGATTCATGCCAGATAGGTATTTTACGTGTCAGCTAACCACATCATGTGTTAGAGCTATCTGGTGCCTGAAGGCACGGTCGGTGACGTGGCAAGCAACCATTGGTTGATGCTTGCAACGTCTGAGTAGGGGTGGCGGGACCATCGTCTGTCTGGGACGACCAGTGATGCTGATGAACACACAGGGCTGCACAAAGAATATATATTATATTTTATATATATATAAATAATATAGAGAGAGTGTGTATTATTAGCCAAACAAAAGGTTCGACCTCAAAAATATTTATTTTTACATTTTTTAAAAATGATTATTTTCACATAGGGCCGCCCACAGAGATCCTATCCTGTTCTGAGATGTCGTAATGTGTGACGGCTGCCCACAGAGATCCTATCCTGTTCTGAGATGTCGTAATGTGTGACGGCTGCCCACAGAGATCCTATCATGTTCTGAGATGTCGTAATGTGTGACGGCTGCCCACATAGATCCTATCCTGTTCTGAGATGTCGTAATGTGTGACGACTGCCCACAGAGATCCTATCATGTTCTGAGATGTCGTAATGTGTGACGGCTGCCCACAGAGATCCTATCATGTTCTGAGATGTCGTAATGTATGACGGCTGCCCACAGAGATCCTATCCTGTTCTGAGATGTCATAATGTGTGACGGCTGCCCACAGAGATCCTATCATGTTCTGAGATGTCGTAATGTGTGACGGTTGCCCACAGAGATCCTATCATGTTCTGAGATGTCGTAATGTGTGACGGCTGCCCACAGAGATCCTATCCTGTTCTGAGATGTCGTAGTGTGTGACGGCTGCCCACAGAGATCCTATCATGTTCTGAGATGTCGTAGTGTGTGACTCAGTAGTTTGTGTCTTTGAGTGTTTGCTTTGCTTGTTCTCTAACGTTTCGTCTCTCGTGTTGTGATTGACAGTTCCGTGCTGGTGGAGATGCACATAAAGGACCAGTGGTCTCAGCTCAGGAGGCCCAAGCCCAGGCCATCCTGTCCCAAGCCAGGGTAAGACACAACTAAACAACACAACTATCTTATATGGTTATATTCAAGTTTTGATATTATAACGCTATATTAACTATACTGTATATAATGGCAGGTTAGGGCACAGCTATCTTCTATATTATATACTACCTGAAATATGACTATATTACATTAATACTGTATATAATGTTAGGGTACCACTCAGAACATAATGTAGTGCACTATTTAAGGAATAGGGTGCCATTTGAGAGACTGTGTTCAGACATCCACTGCAGTCCTGTGAATGATGCTTACAAGACCCTTATCGATTTTTTTTAACTTATTAATTTTTACTTATCTATTTTTACTTAACTATTTTTTTACTTATCCATTTTTATTACTTATCTATTTTTATTACTTATCTATTTTTATTACTTATCTATTTTTATTACTTATCTATTTTTATTTATCTATTTTTATTTATCCATTTTTACTTATCTTTTTACTTATCTATTTTTATTACTTATCTATTTTTATTACTTATCTATTTTTATTACTTATCTATTTTTATTACTTATCTATTTTTACTTAACTATTCTTTTACTTATCCATTTTTATTACTTATCTATTTTTATTACTTATCTATTTTTATTACTTATCTATTTTTATTACTTATCTATTTTTATTACTTATCTATTTTTATTTATCTATTTTTATTTATCCATTTTTACTTATCTATTTACTTATCTATTTTTTTACTTATCTATTTTTACCTCACACTTATTTATCTTCAAACTGCATTGTTGGTTAAGGGCTAAGGGCTTGTAAGTTAGCATTTCACTGTAAGGTTGTACCTGTTGTACTCGGCACCTTGGACAAATACACTTTGATTGGATTTGGAAGGTCCTGGATCAGGTGGATAGGGTTGAATAAGGACTGTGTAAAAAGGCTTGTTATCTCGCTGTAGTTTATGATGAGCTCTCTGTCCAATCACAGCTCTCCATGAGGGGTCCTCCTGGGCCAATGGGAATGTCAGGAAGATCTGGGCCTTTGGTGAGTCTCTCACACACACACACATGCCAACGGCATCGCACACACACACACACACACACACACACACACACACACACACACACACACACACACACAATGTGATGTTCAGCCAGTATGTTTCGCATGGAGAGTAAAACATTGCTGAAAACACATTATATCCATCCAGCTATTATTTACGCTAATTGCAACATATTGAGGGCTCCCAGGGGCTCCCAGAGGCTCCCGAGGGGCGCAGTGGTCTAAGGCACTGCATCTCAGTGCAAGCAGGCATCACTACAGTCCCTGGTTTGAATCCAGGCTGAATCACATCCGGCCGTGATTGGGAGTCCCATAGGGCGGCGCACAATTGGCCCAGCATCGTCCGGGTTTGGCCCGGGTACGCCGTCATTGTAAATAAGAATTTGTTCTTAACTGACTTGCCAAGTTAAATAAAGGTAAAAAATAAAATAAAATGTCAGGCTGAACAGAACAAGAGCTTTCCTGGCAACAGGTATACGGTGCATTCGGAAAGTATTCAGACCCCTTGACTTTTTCCATATTTTGTTGAAGCACCTTTTGCAGTGATTACAGCCTCGAGTTTTCTTGGGTATGACCCTACAAGCTTGGCACACCTGTATTTGGGGAGTTTCTCCCATTCTTCTCTGCAGATCCTCTCAAGCTCTGTCAGGTTGGATGGGGAGCGTCGCTGCACAGCTATTTTCAGGTCTCTCCAGAGATGTTAGATCGGGTTCAAGTCCGGGCTCTGGCTGGGCCACTCAAGGACATTCAGTGACTTGTCCCGAAGCCACTCCTGCATTGTCTTGTCTGTGTGCTTAGGGTCATTGTCCTGTTGGAAGGTGAACCGTCGCCCCAGTCTGAGGTCCTGAGCTCTCTGGAGCAGGTTTTCATCAAGGACCTCTCTGTACTTTGCTCCGTTCATCTTTCTCTCGATCAAGATTAGTCTCCTAGTCCCTGCAGCTGAAAAACATCCCCTCAGCATGATGCTGCCACCACCATGCTTCACCGTAGGGATGGTGCCAGGTTTCCCCCAGACATGATGCTGCCACCACCATGCTTCACCATAGGGATGGTGCCAGGTTTCCCCCAGACATGATGCTGCCACCACCATGCTTCACCGTAGGGATGGTGCCAGGTTTCCCCCAGACATGATGCTGCCACCACCATGCTTCACCGTAGGGATGGTGCCAGGTTTCCCCCAGACATGACGGTTGGCATTCAGGCCATAGATTTCAATCTTGGGTTCATCAGACTAGAGAATCTCACAGACTCTCTTATCCAGAGCCACTACAGTAGTGAATCATTTAATAGACTCTCTTATCCAGAGCCACTACAGTAGTGAGTAATTTAACAAACTCTCTTATCCAGAGCCACTACAGTAGTGAGTCATTTAACAGACTCTCTTATCCAGAGCCACTACAGTAGGGAGTCATTTAACAGACTCTCTTATCCAGAGCCACTACAGTAGTGAGTCATTTAACAGACTCTCTTATTCAGAGCCACTACAGTAGTGAGTCATTTAGCAGACTCTCTGATCCAGAGCCACTACAGTAGTGAGTCATTTAACAGACTCTCTTATCCAGAGCATCTTCTGGTGGGTACATTGTTTGTACTGGTCCTCTGTGGGAATCAAACCTACAACCTTGCCTTTGCAATCGCAATGTTACACCAACTGAGCCACATGGGACAAATGCGTAATGTTTAATACGCTTTGTCTGTAAACTAGTTGGTGTAGGTATTGTTAGGCTGTGTAGGTATTGTTAGGCTGTGTAGGTATTGTCATAGCTTGTTTGACTGTTAAAAACCATTGAACATGTTTTGGCCACTGCATCGCAGTGCTAGAGACGTCACTACAGGCTCGGGTTCGATCACAGGCTGTGTCACAACCGGCCGTGACCGGGAGGCCCATGAGGCGGCGCACAATTTGCTCAGTGTCGGGCACCTGCAAGCTGATTTCGGTCGCCAGCTGAACGGTGTTTCCTCTGACACATTGGTGCGGTTGGCTTCCGGGTTAAGCGAGCAGTGTGTCAAGAAGCAGTGTGGCTTGGCAGGGTTGTGTTTCGGAGGACGCATGACTCTCGACCTTCACCTCTCCCGAGTCCTTAGGGGAGTGGAACAGAACTGTAACTACCAAATGGGGAGAAAAAGGGGTAAAAAAGCATTTTAGTTTGGACTGTGCCTTTAAAGTATTGTCATGTGGACTGTGCCTTTAAAGTATTGTCATGTGGACTGGCCCTGGTTCCTCTCTAGGTTCCCTTAGAGCCTGGTTCCTGGTTCCTCTCTAGGTTCCCTTAGAGCCTGGTTCCTGGTTCCTCTCTAGGTTCCCTTAGAGCCTGGTTCCTGGTTCCTCTCTAGGTTCCCTCAGAGCCTGGTTTCTCTCTAGGTTCCCTTAGAGCCTGGTTCCTCTCTAGGTTCCCTTAGAGCCTGGTTCCTCTCTAGGTTCCCTTAGAGCCTGGTTCCTGGTTCCTCTCTAGGTTCCCTCAGAGCCTGGTTTCTCTCTAGGTTCCCTTAGAGCCTGGTTCCTCTCTAGGTTCCCTTAGAGCCTGGTTCCTCTCTAGGTTCCCTCAGAGCCTGGTTCCTCTCTAGGTTCCCTTAGAGCCTGGTTCCTCTCTAGGTTTCCTCAGAGCCTGGTTCCTCTCTAGGTTCCCTCAGAGCCTGGTTCCTCTCTAGGTTTCCTCAGAGCCTGGTTCGTCTCTAGGTTCCCTCAGAGCCTGGTTCGTCTCTAGGTTCCCTCAGAGCCTGGTTCCTCTCTAGGTTCCCTCAGAGCCTGGTGCCTGGATCCTCTCTCGGTTCCCTCAGAGCCTGGTTCCTGGTTCCTTTCTTGGTTTCCTCAGAGCCTGGTTCCTCTCTAGGTTTCCTCAGAGCCTTGTTCCTGGTTCTTCTCTTGGTTCCCTCAGAGCCTAGTTCCTCTGTTGGTTGCTTCCTGGGTTTTTCCATTGTGCTCCTTTATGGTTTTAGACTGGGTTTCTGTAAAGCTCTTGGTGATTTTAGGCTGGGTTTCTGTAAAGCTCTTTGTGACAACTGCTGATGATTGATTGATTGATTGATTGATTGATGTGTCCTCAGGGTGGACCTGGATCTAATGGACTGAAGGGAGACGGAGGAGACAACGGTCCTCAGGTGAGAATCATGTTAGCTCCCTCTACTAAGATATGTGACCCACTGGGTTTAACCCAGGTCGCTTGCGCGCAAGACTGTGTTGTAGAGTTCTCTGAATAAAGAGGTAAAATATCAATTATTTTTAACCAATGCATGAATATGTTCTACATTATGTAAAAGTGTATCTCTCTCTCTCTCTCTCTCTCTCTCTCTTTCTCTCTCTCTCTCTCTCTCTCTCTCTCTCTCTCTCTCTGTGTAGGGTCCCAGAGGTCTTCAGGGTCCAACTGGCTCACCTGGAAAAGCAGGAAAGAGGGTAAGATAAGAGTTAATGTGATTGGCTGTGTCAGTACAGTGTGTTAGTGTTTCGCCACGCGTCGTAGCGAGCAAACTCCTCACTGGCAGAGGGAGCTGAGGCCAGCCAATGGTTTGAAGCCAGCCTATAGTGAGCTGAAGAGAGTAGACTGCCAAAATATCCTCCAGATGAACTGTGTGTGTGTCTTTCTCTAAAGTCAGATGAACCCAATTACCTCTTTTGATACAACAACTGTTATTATTATTATTGTTGTTATTATTATTATTATTGTTATTATTATTATTGTTATTATTATTATTATTGTTATTATTGTTGTTATTATTGTTATTATTGTTGTTTTTATTGTTATCATTGTTATTATTATTATTATTGTTGTTATTATTATTGTTATTATTATTATTATTGTTATTATTATTATTATTGTTATTATTATTATTATTGTTATTATTATCATTGTTATTATTATTATTGTTATTATTGTTATTATTATTGTTATTATTATTATTGTTATTATTATTGTTATTATTATTATTATTATTATTATTGTTATTATTATTATTATTATTATTATTGTTATTATTATTATTATTATTATTATTATTATTATTATTATTATTATTATTATTATTATTATTATTATTGTTATTATTATTATTATTATTATTATTATTGTTGTTATTATTGTTATTATTATTGTTATTATTATTATTATTATTATTATTATTATTGTTATTATTATTATTATTATTATTGTTATTATTATTATTATTGTTATTATTATTGTTATTATTATTATTGTTATTATTATTGTTATTGTTGCTGTTCATATTATTATTATTATTGTTGTTATTATTATTGTTATTATTATTGTTGTTGTTTTTATTGTTATTATTACTATTGTTATTATTATTTCTACTATTACCATTATCATCAGTATTATTATTATGTATACTGTATGTGTGTATCGTTACACTGACGTCTGGTATGTTCCCCACAGGGTCGCAACGGAGCTGACGGTGCCAGGGGTATGCCAGGAGAGTCGGGGGGTAAGGTATGTACAACCACTGCTACAGGTATCCAATAAATATACATGTATATAGTCTCTAAACTTGATCTATTAAACAGAACATTATGTGGTATTATATTCAGTCTCTATACTTTAACCACTGTAACTTTGTCTAGTCACATTGTGGTAATGTGACATTATGTGGTACTATCTTCAGTCTCTATACTTTAACCACTGTAACTTTGTCTAGTCACATTGTGGTAATGTGACATTATGTGGTACTATCTTCAGTCTCTATACTTTAACCCCTGTAACTTTGTCTAGTCACATTGTGGTAATGTGATGTGTGATGTGATGTTGACCTCTCCGGTTGTTGTTCTCCGGCTGTGACCTGTACAGGGGGACCGAGGTTTCGACGGACTCCCAGGTCTCCCGGGAGAGAAAGGACACAGGGTAGGTGTAACACAGAGTGGTGGTTTGGGGAACGATGCCGAATGATGAGCCTCAAAACTGTGCTCGGCCGTTAATCTAAAAACCTACCAATCAGCATGCTGTCTGTAAATACGTCTGACAGTCCAAGTTGTGTCTGAAAATACCTTCAAATGACATCACTGTTACCAAGCTATCAATCTGTGAAGCTCAAGACTCATTCATTACTGGACTGCAGTGTCCAATCAGTGCAGGGACAGGATAGAGAGAGGGCTGATGTGTATTTAAGTGTGTGTGTATGTGTGTGTGTGTGTGTGTGTGTGTGTGTGTGTGTGTGTGTGTGTGTGTGTGTGTGTGTGTGTGTGTGTGTGTGTAAGTGTGTGTGTGTAAGTGTGTGTGTGTGTGTGTAGTGTGTGTGTGTGTGTGTGTGTCTACATCAGTGCCTTAGCCCACGTTCACCGCCCCAGTGTTGACAGACATTAGAAACTCGTAATAACATTCACCCAATTATAGTGGGAGAGGATCCACCAGACCGGGCTGAACTGTCCTTTGGTCAAGAGAAACGCCTTAGTGAAAATGGAGTTGTAGTTTGTGTAATTCTGGGCTCTGTCTAGTCTGGAAATAAATGTGCAGAGATCACAGAGCAAAGAGTATTTCCAGACACAGGACTGGTCTCTGTATTACAACATGACAGAGCAGACCGAGTAAAGACAGAGTAAAGACAGTAAAGACAGAGTAAAGACAGTCAAGACAGTCAAGACAGAGTAAAGACAGTCAAGACAGTAAAGACCGAGTAAAGACAGTCAAGACAGTAAAGACCGAGTAAAGACAGTCAAGACAGTAAAGACAGAGTAAAGACAGTCAAGACAGAGTAAAGACAGTCAAGACAGAGTAAAGACAGTCAAGACGGTCAAGACAGTCAAGACAGAGTAAAGACAGTCCAGACAGAGTAAAGACAGTCAAGACGGAGTAAAGACAGTCCAGACAGAGTAAAGACAGTCAAGACGGTCAAGACAGAGTAAAGACAGTAAAGACAGTAAAGACAGAATAAAGACAGAGAAAGACATATAAAGACAGATAAAGACAGTAAGGACAGATAAAGACAGAGTAAAGACAGATAAAGACAGTAAAGACATCTCTCTCTCTCTCTGCAGGGTGAGCTGGGGTCCACCGGCTCTCCAGGTGCTCCAGGAGAGGATGGCCAGAGAGTGAGTACCCCCAAACTACACATCCCATGATGCTGTCTGATAAACCTCTCCCTCTATTCCACAATAACCCACTCTTCTCTTCGCTCTCTTCTCGACAGGGCGAGGACGGTGAGATCGGACAGAGGGGTCTGGCTGGAGAGAGTGTAAGTATTTTCTAACGTGTAATACCATTGTCACAGATAACAGACTTGTGTATCAGAGTAGTATGCTTCAGACAGACTTGCAGAGGTGCAAGGAAAATAGTGGCCCAGAGGTTGAAGATGACATCACCTAAACTCCTCAGTCTCCTTCCCCCAACACACACTTCTTACCTGCCCACTTCCCCTCTATGCCCATTACATCAATTACTTAAACAGAAGACCCCACCCTTCTCTCTTTGCACTTTCCTCCTAACCTTCTTTTCCCCAATCGCCTTCTCCTTCCCTCCTCATCTCTCCCCTCCTTCCTCTCCCTACCTCTCCCCACTTCTCCTTCCCTCCTCATCTCTCCCATCCTTCCTCTTCCTACCTCTCCCCACTTCTCCTTCCCTCCTCATCTCTCCCATCCTTCCTCTCCCTACCTCTCCCCACTTCTCCTCTCCCAACCCCTTCATCCCCTCCCTTTCTTCCCTCCTTATCAATTCAATTTAATTTCAATATCAATTTAAGGGGCTTTATGGGGATGGGAAACATATTTTCACATTGACAAAGCTATCTCTTACCACTTTTCCTCTTCTCTCCTTTCCCTCCCCTCCTTCCCTCCTCTCCCTCCCCAATTCCCTCCTCTCCCTACCTTTCCCTACTTCCCTCCTCTCCCTACCTCTCCCATGTGTGAGACAGACAGAGTTGGAGTATCTAATAGCTCCTCACAGGAAATATATAGGAATGAAAATAGAAAACCGGAGATATATAGCTTGAGAAGCTTTTCTCACTTTACCCATGAGAGATAACTTCATTCTCCTCCTGGCTGGCCTCATATGAACCATAGAAAGATATCCTCAATGTTTGGTCTGTATGGCCCAATTTTCTCTGTCCTATTTATTGTGCAAATGTCCAAAAGACAAAAGACTGCAGTAAATACACATCAGTGAGCAGTTAAGTACTTGTAGTTACCATAATGGCCACATGAGGTCAGTGTTGCTATTTCTCAGCTAGGCTTCAGTGGACACTGTACATTCTGCCAACACCACTGCTGATTCTGCAACTACGGGCTTTGTTGTGTTCCCCGGGGGGTTGATTTATGAGAAAACATTTCATGTTTTATTATTCATTTGTTTACTTAAAAAAAATAAAAAAGAGGGCACCAATTCATCCAACTTTAGAGAGCCTTGACGATCGTTCCACACGTGAGGTGCAAAAAAATAAAAGCAGATTAACCTCAGTGGCGACTGAAGAGGTTTCCAGAGTTAACCATCCCTGAGACTGGTGTCTCTGTAACTTAACAATGAGGTGGCCCAGCTGGTATTTAAGAGCTGATGGCTCAGCTGGTATTTAAGAGCTGCTGGCTCAGCTGGTATTTAAGAGCTGATGGCTCAGCTGGTATTTAAGAGCTGCTGGCCCAGCTGGTATTTAAGAGCTGCTGGTCCCAGCTGGTATTTAAGAGCTGCTGGTCCCAGCTGGTATTTAAGAGCTGCTGGTCCCAGCTGGTATTTAAGAGCTGCTGGTCCCAGCTGGTATTTAAGAGCTGCTGGTCCCAGCTGGTATTTAAGAGCTGCTGGTCCCAGCTGGTATTTAAGAGCTGATGGCTCAGCTGGTATTTAAGAGCTGCTGGTCCCAGCTGGTATTTAAGAGCTGATGGCCCAGCTGGTATTTAAGAGCTGCTGGCTCAGCTGGTATTTAAGAGCTGCTGGTCCCAGCTGGTATTTAAGAGTTGCTGGTCCCAGCTGGTATATAAGAGTTGATAGGTCAGCTGGTATTTAAGAGCTGCTGGTCCCAGCTGGTATTTAAGAGTTGCTGGTCCCAGCTGGTATTTAAGAGCTGCTGGTCCCAGCTGGTATATAAGAGCTGCTGGCTCTGCTGGTATTTAAGAGCTGCTGGCTCAGCTGGTATTTAAGAGCTGCTGGTCCCAGCTGGTATTTAAGAGTTGCTGGTCCCAGCTGGTATTTAAGAGCTGCTGGTCCCAGCTGGTATATAAGAGCTGCTGGCTCTGCTGGTATTTAAGAGCTGCTGGTCCCAGCTGGTATTTAAGAGCTGCTGGTCCCAGCTGGTATTTAAGAGCTGCTGGCTCAGCTGGTATTTAAGAGCTGCTGGTCCCAGCTGGTATTTAAGAGCTGCTGGCTCAGCTGGTATTTAATAACATAACATTGATCAGAAATACAGTGTAGACATTGTTAATGTTGTAAATGACTATTGTAGCTGGAAACGGCAGATTTTTTTATGGAATATCTACATAGGCGTCAAGATGCCCATTATCAGCAACCATCACTCCTGTGTTCTAATGACACGTTGTGTTAGCTAATCCAAGTTGATCAATTTAAAAGGCTAATTGATCATTAGAAAACCCTTTTGTAATTATGTTAGCACAGCTAAAAACTGTTGTCCCGATTAAAGAAGCAATAAAACTGTCCTTCTTTGGACTAGTTGAGTATCTGGAGCATCAGCATTTGTGGGTTTGAATACAGGCTCAAAATGGCCAGAAACAAATACCTTTCTTCTGAAACTCATCAGTCTAATGAAGGTTATTCCATCTCGTACAACGCTGTGTGCTACTCCCTTCACAGAACAGCGCAAACTGGCTCTAACCAGAATAGAAAGAGGAGTGGGAGGCCCCGGTGCACAACTGAGCGAATTAATTTATTTGCAAAATATGGTGAAAAATAAGTATTTGGTCACCTACAAACAAGCAAGACCTGAAACTTCTTCTTTAAGAGGCTCATCTGTCCTCCACTTGTTACCTGTATTAATGGCACCTGTTTGAACTTGTTATCAGTATAAAAGACACATGTCCACAACCTCAAACAGTCACACTCCAAACTCCACTATGGCCAAGACCAAAGAGCTGTCAAAGGACACCAGAAACAAAATTGTAGACCTGCACCAGGCTGGGAAGACTGAATCTGCAATAGGTAAGCAGCTTGGTTTGAAGAAATCAACTGTGGGAGCAATTATTAGGAAATGGAAGACATACAAGACCACAGATAATCTCCCTCGATCTGGGGCTCCACGCAGGCCTGTCTCATCTTTTTAAGTGGGAGAACTTGCACAATTGGTGGCTGACTAAATACTTTTTTGCCCCACTGTAGATGGATCAAAATAAATAGGAAAACGTCTGGAGAAAGTGTTTGGGGGGAAAAGTGTATTGTTGAATATGAAATGGTTTACAGCCATTACCAGTTAATGGTTCCTGACAAAATGAAAAAAAAGTATTTAATATTTATTTTTGTCAACAATGCCAAAGTCCCCGTAGTTGCAAAATCACCCTCGAACAGCACTTGCTGTTTAGAATTGTAATGTTTATATGTGTTTCTGTTTCTGACCTGTACATGTTTCTGTTTTACAGGGTCCTAGAGGGTTGCTTGGTCCCAGAGGATCCCCTGGGACTGGTGGACAGCGTGTATGTATACAGTACCTCTACAATACTGCAATACTACTGCAATGCTACTGCAATACTAGTGCAATTCTACTGCAATGCTACTGCAATACTACTGCAATACTACTGCAATACTAGTGCAATACTACTGCAATGCTACTGCAATACTACTGCAATACTACTGCAATACTACTGCAATACTAGTGCAATACTAATGCTACTGCAATACTACTGCAATACTAGTGCAATACTACTGCAATGCTACTGCAATACTACTGCAATGCTACTGCAATAATACTGCAATACTAGTGCAATACTACTGCAATGCTACTGCAATACTAGTGCAATACTACTGCAATGCTACTGCAATACTAGTGCAATACTAGTGCAATGTTACTGCAATACTAGTGCAATACTAGTGCAATACTACTGCAATGCTACTGCAATACTAGTGCAATACTACTGCAATACTACTGCAATGCTACTGCAATACTAGTGCAATACTAGTGCAATGTTACTGCAATACTAGTGCAATACTAGTGCAATACTACTGCAATGCTACTGCAATACTAGTGCAATACTACTGCAATACTACTGAAATGCTACTGCAATACTAGTGCAATACTAGTGCAATGTTACTGCAATACTAGTGCAATACTAGTGCAATACTACTGCAATGCTACTGCAATACTACTGCAATACTACTGCAATACTAGTGCAATACTAGTGCAATACTACTGCAATGCTACTGCAATACTACTGCAATGCTACTGCAATACTACTGCAATACTAGTGCAATACTACTGCAATGCTACTGCAATTTTACTGCAATGCTACTGTAATTCTACTGCAATGCTACTGCAATACTACTGCAATACTAGTGCAATACTACTGCAATGCTACTGCAATACTAGTGCAATACTACTGCAATTTTACTGCAATGTTACTGCAATGCTACTGTAATTCTACTGCAATGCTACTGCAATACTACTGCAATACTACTGCAATGCTACTGCAATACTAGTGCAATACTACTGCAATTTTACTGCAATGTTACTGCAATGCTACTGTAATTCTATTGCAATGCTTCTGCAATACTAATGCAATACTACTGCAATGTTACTGCAATGCTACTGCAATGCTTCTGCAATACTACTGCAATACTACTGCAATGCTGCTAAAGCTGTGCCTCTACAATACTGCAATACTACTGCAATGCTACTGCAATACTACTGCAATACTAGTGCAATACTACTACAATGCTACTGCAATGTTTCTGCAATACTACTGCAATGTTACTGCAATGCTACTGCAATGCTTCTGAAATACTACTGCAATACTAGTGCAATACTACTGCAATGCTACTGCAATACTACTGCAATACTACTGCAATGCTTCTGCAATACTACTGCAATGCTACTGCAATAACTAGACAGATGGTCAATACTCACTACACAATACTACATTATACAATGCCCTAACTAGACAATGGTCTTCTCACACACAGCCCTAACTAGACTGCAATACTCACTACAATAACTAGACAGACGGTTATACATCACAATGTTACTCATTAATATCACTACACACAGCCCTAACTAGACTATGGTGCAATACATCACTACACACAGCCCTAACTAGACAATGCTTATACATCACTACGACTGCAATACATACTGCAACAGCCCTTAGACAGATGGTCATTATACATTAACTAGACAGATGGTCATTATACATCACTACACACAGCCCTAACTAGACAGATGGTCATTATACATCACTACACACAGCCCTAACTAGACAGATGTTCATTATACATCACTACACACTACATTATACATCACTACACACAGCCCTAACTAGGCAGATGGTCATTATACATCACTACACACAGCCCTAACTAGGCAGATGGTCATTATACATCACTACACACAGCCCTAACTAGACAGATGGTCAATACATACACTACATTATACAATAACTAGACAGATGGTCATTATACATCACTACACACTACATTATACATCACTACATACTACAGATGCATTATACATCACTACTGCAGACACTGAATGCTACTGCAATCTACAAATCACTGCAATGCAAAGCTGTTAAAACTAAACGCAATTATACATACTGCCCTAATGGTCATTATACACTACACAGCCCTAACTAGACAGATGGTCATTATACATCACTACACATGACAGATGGTCATTATACATCACTACACACTAACTAGACAGATGGTCATTATACAACTGCTAACTAGACAGATGGTCATTATACATCACTACACACAGCCCTAACTAGACAGATGGTCATTATACATCACTACACACTACATTATACATCACTACACAGAGCCCTAACTAGACAGATGGTCATTATACATCACTACACACAGCCCTAACTAGACAGAACTAAACGGGTCATTATCATCACACAATTATACATCACTACACAGAGTAACTACAGATGGTCATTATACATCACTACACACAGCCCTAACTAGGCAGATGGTCATTATACATCATTATACATCTACACAGAGCCCTAACTAGACAGATGGTCCCTAACTAGGCAGATGGTCATTATACATCACTACACACAGCCCTAACTAGACAGATGGTCATTATACATCATTATACATGACACACAGCCCTAACTAGACAGATGGTCATTATACATCACTACACACAGCCCTAACTAGACAGATGGTCATTATACATCACTACACACAGCCCTAACTAGGCAGATGGTCATTATACATCACTACACACAGCCCTAACTAGACAGATGGTCATTATACATCACTACACACAGCCCTAACTAGACAGATGGTCATTATACATCACTACACACAGCCCTAACTAGAAAGACGGTCATTTTCACAATTTCACAGTATTGTTACAACCTCATAGTGTGTAATTATATATAAAACACAGGACAATCATGTTGTTGTTTTTTTACTACACTGGGCCTTTAACAAACAACAGTACAACACGCCCCACCAACATCCTCAACCATCTCACAGGCCTCTTTCCCTCTGTGTAGACCTGTGTCTTGTTGAACGGGGCAGCATAGTCTCAACGAGGATATGACTATAACACACAGTTCCCGGCAGCTCTGTTATTGTTAAATCATTTCCTGTCTGTCTGAAGCTCTATGTTCAATGTTGTTGTTGTTTTTCTCACAATCCAAACAGTCGAAGCGGAAAATGTCTTCGATCCACTTAATCAAAGCTGGTATCAGGAAGTTGCCCAGGGGGAGGGCATAGCAACAGTTTGTTCGTGTATAGTCTAGGCTACTTAGACTCTAGTCTAGGCTACTTAGACTCTAGTCTAGGCTACTTAGACTCTAGTCTAAGCTACTTAGACTCTAGTCTAGGCTACTTAGACTCTAGTGTAGGCTACTTAGACTCTAGTCTAGGCTACTTAGACTCTAGTCTAGGCTACTTAGACACTAGTGTAGGCTACTTAGACTCTAGTCTAGGCTACTTAGACTCTAGTGTAGGCTACTTAGACTCTAGTGTAGGCTACTTAGACTCTAGTCTAGGCTACTTAGACTCTAGTCTAGGCTACTTAGACTCTAGTGTAGGCTACTTAGACTCTAGTGTAGGCTACTTAGACTCTAGTCTAGGCTACTTAGACTCTAGTCTAGGCTACTTAGACTCTAGTCTAGGCTACTTAGACTCTAGTCTAAGCTACTTAGACTCTAGTCTAGGCTACTTAGACTCTAGTCTAGGCTACTTAGACTCTAGTCTAAGCTACTTAGACTCTAGTCTAGGCTACTTAGACTCTAGTGTAGGCTACTTAGACTCTAGTCTAGGCTACTTAGACTCTAGTCTAGGCTACTTAGACACTAGTGTAGGCTACTTAGACTCTAGTCTAGGCTACTTAGACTCTAGTGTAGGCTACTTAGACTCTAGTGTAGGCTACTTAGACTCTAGTCTAGGCTACTTAGACTCTAGTCTAGGCTACTTAGACTCTAGTGTAGGCTACTTAGACTCTAGTGTAGGCTACTTAGACTCTAGTCTAGGCTACTTAGACTCTAGTCTAGGCTACTTAGACTCTAGTCTAAGCTACTTAGACTCTAGTCTAGGCTACTTAGACTCTAGTGTAGGCTACTTAGACTCTAGTCTAGGCTACTTAGACTCTAGTCTAGGCTACTTAGACACTAGTGTAGGCTACTTAGACTCTAGTCTAGGCTACTTAGACTCTAGTGTAGGCTACTTAGACTCTAGTGTAGGCTACTTAGACTCTAGTCTAGGCTACTTAGACTCTAGTCTAGGCTACTTAGACTCTAGTGTAGGCTACTTAGACTCTAGTGTAGGCTACTTAGACTCTAGTCTAGGCTACTTAGACTCTAGTCTAGGCTACTTAGACTCTAGTGTAGGCTACTTAGACTCTAGTGTAGGCTACTTAGACTCTAGTCTAGGCTACTTAGACTCTAGTGTAGGCTACTTAGACTCTAGTCTAGGCTACTTAGACTCTAGTGTAGGCTACTTAGACTCTAGTGTAGGCTACTTAGACTCTAGTCTAGGCTACTTAGATAAGTAGTCTAGGCTACTTAGACTCTAGTGTAGGCTACTTAGACTCTAGTGTAGGCTACTTAGACTCTAGTCTAGGCTACTTAGACTCTAGTCTAGGCTACTTAGACTCTAGTGTAGGCTACTTAGACTCTAGTGTAGGCTACTTAGACTCTAGTGTAGGCTACTTAGACTCTAGTCTAGGCTACTTAGACTCTAGTGTAGGCTACTTAGACTCTAGTCTAGGCTACTTAGACTCTAGTGTAGGCTACTTAGACTCTAGTCTAGGCTACTTAGACTCTAGTGTAGGCTACTTAGACTCTAGTCTAGGCTACTTAGACTCTAGTGTAGGCTACTTAAACTGTAGTCTAGGCTACTTAGACTCCAGTGTAGGCTACTTAGACTCTAGTGTAGGCTACTTAGACTCTAGTGTAGGCTACTTAGACTCTAGTGTAGGCTACTTAAACTGTAGTGTAGGCTACTTAGACTCTAGTGTAGGCTACTTAGACTCTAGTCTAGGCTACTTAAACTCTAGTGTAGGCTACTTAGACTCTAGTGTAGGCTACTTAAACTGTAGTCTAGGCTACTTAGACTCTAGTGTAGGCTACTTAGACTCTAGTGTAGGCTACTTAGACTCTAGTGTAGGCTACTTAGACTCTAGTGTAGGCTACTTAAACTGTAGTCTAGGCTACTTAGACTCTAGTGTACGCTACTTAGACTCTAGTCTAGGCTATTTAGACTCTAGTGTAGGCTACTTGGACTCTAGTCTAGGCTACTTAGACTCTAGTGTAGGCTACTTAGACTCTAGTGTAGGCTACTTGGACTCTAGTCTAGGCTACTTAGACTCTAGTATAGGCTACTTGGACTCTAGTCTAGGCTACTTAGACTCTAGTGTAGGCTACTTAGACTCTAGTCTAAGCTATTTAGACTCTAGTGTAGGCTACTTGGACTCTAGTCTAAGCTACTTAGACTCTAGTGTAGGCTACTTAGACTCTAGTGTAGGCTACTTAGACTCTAGTGTAGGCTACTTAAAATATAGTGTAGGCTACTTAAAGTGTAGGCCAAGTTTACTGTACAACATCTGTTCTACAGTAGTTTCTGAAATATAATAGTCTCTGATCTACAGTAGTCTCTGATCTACAATCTGTTCTACAATCTGATCTACAGTAGTCTCTGAACTACAGTATTCTGATCTACAGTAGTCTCTGATCTACAGTATTCTGATCTACAGTAGTCTCTGATCTACAGTAGTCTCTGAACTACAGTATTCTGATCTACAGTAGTCTCTGATCTACAGTAGTCTCTGATCTACAGTAGTCTCTGAACTACAGTATTCTGATCTACAGTAGTCTCTGATCTACAGTAGTCTCTGATCTACAGTATTCTGATCTACAGTAGTCTCTGATCTACAGTAGTCTCTGATCTACAGTATTCTGATCTACAGTAGTCTCTGATCTACAGTATTCTGATCTACTGTAGTCTCTGATCTACAGTAGTCTCTGATCTACAGTATTCTGATCTACAGTAGTCTCTGAACTACAGTATTCTGATCTACAGTAGTCTCTGATCTACAGTAGTCTCTGAACTACAGTATTCTGATCTACAGTAGTCTCTGATCTACAGTAGTCTCTGAACTACAGTATTCTGATCTACAGTAGTCTCTGAACTACAGTATTCTGATCTACTGTAGTCTCTGATCTACAGTAGTCTCTGATCTACAGTATTCTGATCTACAGTAGTCTCTGATCTACAGTAGTCTCTGATCTACAGTATTCTGATCTACAGTAGTCTCTGAACTACAGTATTCTGATATACAGTAGTCTCTGATCTACAGTAGTCTCTGATATACAGTATTCTGATCTACAGTAGTCTCTGATCTACAGTAGTCTCTGAACTACAGTATTCTGATCTACAGTAGTCTCTGATCTACAGTAGTCTCTGAACTACAGTATTCTGATCTACAGTAGTCTCTGAACTACAGTATTCTGATCTACTGTAGTCTCTGATCTACAGTAGTCTCTGATCTACAGTAGTTTTTGAACTACAGTATTCTGATCTACAGTAGTTTTTTAAATATAGTAGTCTCTGATCTACAGTAGTCTCTGATCTACAATCTGGTCTACAGTAGTCTCTGATCTACAGTAGTCTCTGATCTACAATCTGGTCTACAGTAGTCTCTGATCTACAGTAGTCTCTGATCTACAATCTGGTCTACAGTAGTCTCTGATCTACAGTAGTCTCTGATCTACAGTAGTTTCTGAAATACAGTAGTCTCTGATCTACAGTAGTCTCTGATCTACAGTAGTTTCTGAAATACAGTAGTCTCTGATCTACAGTAGTCTCTGATCTACAGTAGTTTCTGAACTACAGTATTCTGATCTACAGTAGTCTCTGAACTACAGTATTCTGATCTACTGTAGTCTCTGATCTACAGTAGTCTCTGATCTACAGTATTCTGATCTGCAGTAGTCTCTGATCTACAGTAGTCTCTGATCTACAGTATTCTGATCTACAGTAGTCTCTGAACTACAGTATTCTGATCTACAGTAGTCTCTGATCTACAGTAGTCTCTGATATACAGTATTCTGATCTACAGTAGTCTCTGATCTACAGTAGTCTCTGAACTACAGTATTCTGATCTACAGTAGTCTCTGATCTACAGTAGTCTCTGAACTACAGTATTCTGATCTACAGTAGTCTCTGAACTACAGTATTCTGATCTACTGTAGTCTCTGATCTACAGTAGTCTCTGATCTACAGTAGTTTTTGAACTACAGTATTCTGATCTACAGTAGTCTCTGATCTACAGTAGTCTCTGATCTACAGTATTCTGATCTACAGTAGTCTCTGAACTACAGTAGTCTCTGATCTACAGTAGTCTCTGATCTACGGTAGTCTCTGATCTACAGTATTCTGATCTACGGTAGTCTCTCTCCGTTCTACTCAGGTTGACTGTTGACTACAGACAATCTGATCTAGTCTCTCTCTCTGTACCATTCAGGGCATACAAGGAGAGTCAGGGCCTGCCGGTCAACAGGGCATCCCTGGACCACAAGTAAGTAACAACAGCAGACCGTCAGTGGTGCATCTCTCTCTCTCCCTCTCTCTCTCTCTCTCTCTGTCTCTCTCTCTCTCTCTCTCTCTCTCTCTCTCTCTCTCTCTCTCTCTCTCTCTGCCTCTCTCTCTCTCTGCCTCTCTCTCTCTCTCTCTCTCTCTCTCTCTGCCTCTCTCTCTCTCTATGTCTCTGTCTTTGTCTCTCTCTCTTTCTATAGACTGTTATAGGAAGAGCTGCTCTTTTCATTACCTTCAAAATGACACAAATCTTGTTTGGATTTACCGAGTTATATCAATTCCACTGTCCAGTTGACAGCTACACAGAGGATCATTGATTCTGGAATTATGTCTAACACAAAACAGAACGCTCCGATATTACGGTGTTGAAATCATTGAGACATTATTGGAGTCCGCTTGTGTTCAGAGATTATAGCACACCTGTGGATGCTCAGAGCGAGGACAGCACAGGGCCACCCGGAACGGCCATCCAGATAGAACAACGGTTTATTTCTGAACGAGGAACTGTTTTTCATTTCAATTCTGCATCTTCCCACGTCAAGGACAGGTCACCTTCATCTAGTATATGACTGTAAATGATAGTGAATGAGAGGACAGAGATACGTACCAAATGGTAACCTAATGCCTTTTATAGTGCACTACTTATAGGGCTCTGGTCAAAATGTAAATAGTGTGCAATTTGTGCCGTACACCTGGACTGCTGTTTAACATTGCTGGTCTATATTATTTCTTCTAGGGTCTTGTTGGTCCTCAAGGTCCTATCGGACCGCCTGGTGAAAAGGTAAGTGTGTGTGTGGGTGTGTGTGTGTGTGTGTGTGTGTCTGAGAGAGACCCTTCTCTGTTGTTTTTAGATGGATTTGTCAGTCTGACCATATAAGTGATTCAACAGACTCATTGGTTTTAAAACCATAGCCCCCCCCCCCCCCCCCCCTCTCTCTCTCTCTCTCTACCTCTCTCTCTACCTCTCTCTCTAGCTCTCTCTCTCTACCTCTCTCTCTCTCTCTCTCTCTCTCTATCTCTCTCGGTCAATTCAAGTGGCTTTATTGGCATGGGAAACATATGTTAACACTACCAAAGCAAGTGATGTCGATAATAAACAAAAGTGAAATAAACAATACAAATGTACAGTAAACATTACAGTTACAAAAGAATAAAGACATTTCAAATATTATGTAAATATACATTGTTGTAACAAAGTACAAAGGGGGAAATAACTAAACATGGTTCACTGGTTGACCATGTTGTGGGCAGTGAGCACATAGCCTGTCTTCTCTTGAGAGCCATGTCTGCCTACGGCGGACTTTCTCAATAGCAAGGCTATGCTCACTGAGTCTGTACATAGTCAAAGCTTTTCTTAAGTTTGGGTCAGTCACAGTGGTCAGGTATTCTGCCGCTGTGTACTCTCTGTTTAGGGCCAAATAGCATTTTAGTTTGCTCTGTTTTTTCTGTTAATTCTTTCCAATGTGTCAAATAATTATCTTTTTGTTTTCTCATGATTTGGTTGAGTCTAATTGTGTGTGTGGTTGGGTCCCACTCTCTCTCTCTCTCTCTCTCTCTCTCTCTATCTTCTCTCTCTGTATATATCTCTCTCCATCTAGGGACCATCAGGTCGTCAGGGATTGGCAGGTCTTGGTGGTGCCGATGGTCCTCCCGTGAGTCTTATTACCAGGTGTATCACATTAGTGGAAACTGTTCTCAGAGCAGGCCTGACGGTTTTGACTAGCAGAAGTGATGTTTCGTAGCAGGCTAGGAGAACATATGCAGAAGGCTAGGAGAATTAGGTTAAGGTTAGGAAAAGGGTTAGGGCTAGGAGAATTAGGTTAAGGTTAGGAAAAGGGTTAGGGTTAGGAGAAATAGGTTAAGGTTAGGAAAAGGGTTAGGGCTAGGAGAATTAGGTTAAGGTTAGGAAAAGGGTTAGGGTTAGGAGAAATAGGTTAAGGTTAGGAAAAGGGTTAGGGTTAGGAGAAATAGGTTAAGGTTAGGAAAAGGGTTAGGGTTAGGAGAAATAGGTTAAGGTTGGGAAAAGGGTTAGGGTTAGGAGAAATAGGTTAAGGTTAGGAAAAGGGTTAGGGTTAGCTAAAATTGTCCCTGACGCGAGTCTAAAATACAGTGTATGTATATATATATGTGTATATGTATTACCAGTATAGTAGATATCATATAGTAAATAATGCCATATCATATAGTTGAAGTAGTAGTTTTACTATAGTTTTAGTCTAGTAGTATGTTAATAATGCCATATCATATAGTTATCTGACCCCAATGTTTCTTCCAGGGTCACCCAGGGAAGGAGGGTCCTCCAGGACTTAAAGGAGGCGTCGTAAGTCTGATTTCATTTAGTAGATTCATACCTTACCATTCATACCTTACCATTCATACCTTACCATTCATACCTTACCATTCATACCTTACTATTCATACCTTACCATTCATACCCTACCATTCATACCTTACCATTCACACCTCACCATTCATACCTTACCATTCATACCTTACCATTCATACCTTACCTGATCTCGATCACCAACTAACCACACTGTTTTTGTCTCATTTTTTTTTCTCGTAGGGTCACCCTGGTCCTCAGGGTTCTATTGGCTACCCTGGCTCACGAGGTGTCAAGGTAACGACCTTCAAGGGTCACACCCTTTGACCTTACCTGTTAAATTTGATATTTACATGATTTCTGAATTGACTGATTAGGTTAATGAATGAATGTATTGATTGATTGAATGAATTCACAAGTAGTACACAAACACCCACCACAACAATGCAACATCAGTAGTCAACTCTGCATTGGTAAATGATAATATTCTTGGTATTCGTCTTCTGCTTCCTCCGACAGGGTGCCGAGGGTGTCAGAGGTCTGAAAGGCGGCGGCGGAGAAAAGGTAAACAACGACAACAATATGTCCGCCTCCTATTTTGTGTTAGAGGTAGAAAGTGGTTCTCAACCGCAGATCTAGGATCAGATTGCCCCAACATCATAATCTTAAGCTTAACCAGTGCTGGCTTCCTTCTGAAGCTAAGCAGGGTCGGTCCAGGTCGGTCTCTGGATGGGAGACCAGATGCTGCTGGAAGTGGTGTTGGAGGGCCAGTAGGAGGCACTCTGTCCCCTGGACTAAAAAAAATATCCCAATGCCCCAGGGCAGTGACACTGTGTAGGGTGCAGTCTTTCAAATGGGATGTTTAACGGGTGTCCTGACTCTCTGAGGTCATTAAAGATCCCATGGCACTTATCGTAAGAGTAGAGGTGTTAACCCTGGTGTCCTGGCTAAATTCCCAATCTGGCCCTCAAACCGTTATCGCCAGTTTACAATTGGCTCATTCATCCCCCCTCCTCTCCCCTGCAACTATGCCCCAGGTCGTTGCTGTAAATGAGAATATGTTTTCAGGCAACTTACCTGGTAAAATAAAACAATTAAGTAGTAATGGGGTGTGTAAAACATGAAAGGTATATTGCAAGATTCTGGCATTGAAGTCTTTGTGCTACATACCTAGAGTCAGATGAACTTGTAGATGCTGATGCAGCTCATTGATCGATTGAAGGGCTGATGAACCCAGCTCATTGATCGATTGAAGGGCTGATGAACCCAGCTCATTGATCGATTGAAGGGCTGATGAACCCAGCTCATTGATCGATTGAAGGGCTGATGAACCCAGCTCATTGGTCGATTGAAGGGCTGATGAACCCAGCTCATTGGTCGATTGAAGGGCTGATGAACCCAGCTCATTGGTCGATTGAAGGGCTGATGAACGCAGCTCATTGGTCGATTGAAGGGCTGATGAACCCAGCTCATTGGTCGATTGAAGGGCTGATGAACCCAGCTCATTGGTCGATTGAAGGGCTGATGAACCCAGCTCATTGGTCGATTTTCCTGTTGAGTCAGGAAAAAAGGGCCGATGAACCCAGCTATATTCAGACGCGGGAGCAGAACGATAAGATTTCCTTTTAAAAAACGAATAACGACCTTTCTATTTTGGGTCTGCTGTTTTCAACGTAATGCCAAAAAAAGGCTTATAACAAAGTTAGAAGTGAACAAATGCTTACGTACATAGAAGGATATCTCCACTGCTTAGTTGCAGTAAGTGACGACTACAGTAGACCCTAGGTAAGATGGGAAGTGTGAAATGATAAGAGCAGGGTTTTCCCGAACTCACCTCTTGAGACCCCTAACACATAGTCAACTAATCATCAAGCTTTGAATCAGCTGTGTAGTGTTAGGACAAAAAAAAAAAAACGTGCACCCCTTGGGGTCCTGAAGACCAAGTCTGGGAAATCCTGTCACAAGAGCCTCCATGTCAACACTGGCAAACTGCATTCTGAGGTCTGACCACCAGATGGCAGTATATCTCTATATTCAGTGACTGCAATTTCATCATATTACCACTAGATGTCCACATCTATCATTCAAGTTTACTTTGGAAGCAATTTATGCCTTGCTGCTCATGTGAAATCAACACAGAAAAGATGTACAGTATATTTAATACAGGTATTTATGTATGATGTGATACTTTATTTTAAATAGTGTTTTTTTTTTTTACAATTTAAAGTGACTCACAGGACCCTTTGAACTTATCTTGCCCGTTTAAAAATATATATATATATATATTGAAGATTTTCTTCTGTGTTTCAGGGAGAGGACGGTTTTCCAGGTTTCAAAGGTGACATGGGCATCAAGGGAGACAAGGGAGAGCTCGGTGTCCTAGGAGCCAGAGGTGAAGACGGACCTGAGGGACCCAAAGGTCGATCCGGCCCCAACGGAGAGGCAGGCCCCATCGGGTCGGCTGGAGAGAAGGTACTGATACCTCTATGTCACTATCGTCACTATCTTGGTGAGTTTTTACAAGCCAGTCTGCTATTGTAACCCTATTTGTTGTTGTTGTTGTTGTTGTTGTTTAGGGTAAACTTGGTGTCCCCGGGTTACCCGGCTACCCAGGAAGACAAGGACCTAAGGTATGTGATATCAGCACAAAGCTGACTATGGTATCTGTATGTTCGTTTATCTCTCTGTGTGTTCGTTTATCTCTCTGTGTGTTCGTTTATCTCTCTGTGTGTTACTGACTCTACCAACAATCTCGCTCTACATGTGACTGAAATATATATAAAACACAGGTAAAATCACGTTTTTGACTGCACTGGGCCTTTATGATCAGTTGTATGTGTACGTATCACAGCATGATGTTAAAGTGACATTACAGTGACATTACAGTGCTATTACAGTGGCATTACTGTGGCATTACAGTGATGTTACAGTGATGTTACAGTGATGTTACAGTGGCATTACAGTGATGTTACAGTGATGTTGCAGTGATGTTGCAGTGATGTTACAGTGATGTTACAGTGATGTTACAGTGATGTTGCAGTGATGTTACAGTGATGTTACAGTGGCATTACAGTGATGTTACAGTGATGTTGCAGTGATGTTGCAGTGATGTTACAGTGGCATTACAGTGATGTTACAGTGATGTTACAGTGATGTTACAGTGGCATTACAGTGATGTTACAGTGATGTTACAGTGGCATTACAGTGATGTTACAGTGATGTTACAGTGATGTTACAGTGGCATTACAGTGATGTTACAGTGATGTTACAGTGGCATTACAGTGATGTTACAGTGATGTTGCAGTGATGTTGCAGTGATGTTGCAGTGATGTTACAGTGATGGTACAGTGATGTTGCAGTGATGTTACAGTGATGTTACAGTGGCATTACAGTGATGTTACAGTGATGTTACAGTGATGTTACAGTGGCATTACAGTGATGTTACAGTGATGTTACAGTGATGTTACAGTGGCATTACAGTGATGTTACAGTGATGTTACAGTGATGTTACAGTGGCATTACAGTGATGTTACAGTGATGTTACAGTGACATTACAGTGATGTTACAGTGATGTTACAGTGATGTTACAGTGATACAGTGATGTTACAGTGACGTTACAGTGATGTTACAGTGGCATTACAGTGATGTTACAGTGATGTTGCAGTGATGTTGCAGTGATGTTACAGTGATGTTACAGTGATGTTACAGTGATGTTACAGTGGCATTACAGTGATGTTACAGTGATGTTACAGTGACATTACAGTGCTCTCCTCCTCTCCTCTCCTCCTCTTCTCTACTCCTCTCATCCTCTCCTCCTCTCCTCTACTCCTCTCCTCTACTCCTCTCATCCTCTCCTCTACTCCTCTCATCCTCTCCTCTACCCCTCTCATCCTCTCCTCTACTCCTCTCCTCTACTCCTCTACTCTACTCCTCTCATCCTCTCCTCTACTCCTCTCATCCTCTCCTCTACTCCTCTCATCCTCTCCTCTACCCCTCTCATCCTCTCCTCTACTCCTCTCATCCTCTCCTCTACCCCTCTCATCCTCTCCTCTACTCCTCTCATCCTCTCCTCTACTCCTCTCCTCTACTCCTCTCCTCTACTCCTCTCATCCTCTCCTCTACTCCTCTCCTCTACTCCTCTCATCCTCTCCTCTACTCCTCTCCTCTACTCCTCTACTCTACTCCTCTCATCCTCTCCTCTACTCCTCTACTCCTCTACTCTACTCCTCTCATCCTCTCCTCTACTCCTCTCATCCTCTCCTCTACTCCTCTCCTCTACTCCTCTACTCTACTCCTCTCATCCTCTCCTCTACTCCTCTCATCCTCTCATTTACCCCTCTCATCCTCTCCTCTTCACTCCTAATCATTCAGTTTACTAGTAAAGAAAACAGTTAAGCTACAGAGATCCTTTTCACTGTCTCTCTCTCCACGTTCCACTGTTTTTGGAATCGGTCTACACATACACATGAATGAGTCTACACATACACATGAATGAGTCTACACATACACAGGCAGACAGATGGAGGTACACATTCTGTATGAGAGAGCATACACAGGCAGACAGATGGAGGTACACATTCTGTATGAGAGAGCAACACAGGCAGACAGATGGAGGTACACATTCTGTATGAGAGAGCATACACAGGCAGACAGATGGAGGTACACATTCTGTATGAGAGAGCATACACAGGCAGACAGATGGATGTACACATTCTGTATGAGAGAGCATACACAGGCAGACAGATGGATGTACACATTCTGTATGAGAGAGCATACACAGGCAGACAGATGGAGGTACACATTCTGTATGAGAGAGCATACACAGGCAGACAGATGGAAGTACACATTCTGAGAGAGCATACACAGGCAGACAGATGGAGGTACACATTCTGTATGAGAGAGCATACACAGGCAGACAGATGGAATTACACATTCTGTATGAGAGATCATACACAGGCAGACAGATGGAGGTACACATTCTGTATGAGAGAGCATACGTAAACACTTCTGCCATTTCAAGTAGACACTTTGCTTTGTGTGCAATGGAGCACATAAACTCTAACATTGTTTCTTACTTTGTCTCTATTGTCAATGCTTCTTGAAGGGAAGCTACGTTGGTAAGCTCCTCGGGATTCCTTCTTCGGCTCATCCCCCCCACCCACTCCCCCTCTCCCCTGTAACTATTCCCCCACACTGCTAGCCTTATGCCTAACCCTAACCTTAACCACACTGCTAACCTTATGCCTAACCTTAACCACACTGTTAACCTTATGCCTAACCCTAACCTTAACCACACTGTTAACCTTATGCCTAACCCTAACCTTGACCACACTGCTAACCTTAAATTAAGACCAAAACCTGCATTTTATTTCATGCAAATGTTGACTTTGTGGTTGTGGTAACTAGTGACAACCCTTATGTCGTTTTTCTCTGGGTGCTAACAAGCTAACATCTTATGTGCTGAGCCTTGAAGAGCAAAGCCCTTTTACCATGATTCCCATGTGTCCCTTTATGTTGTTCATCAATAATGACAAACCTCATGACATTGACAACTTAGATGGAAAGCTACTGAGGATGGTAGCTGACTCTATAGTCACTCCTATCTGTCAGATCTTTTATCTGAGTCTAGAGGAAAGTCTTTGTCCTCAGGCCTTGGTGGGAAGCCAAAGTCATTCCGCTACTCAAGAGTGGTAAAGTGGCCTTTACTGGTTCTAACAGCAGACCTATCAGCTTTCTGCCAGCTCTTAACAAAATTGTGTTTCATCAAATACAATGCGATTTCTTTGTGAACAAATTAACAACAGACATTCAGCATTCTTATAGAGAAGGGCACTCAACATGTACTGCACTGAGACAAATGACTGATGATTGGTTGAAAGAAATTGATAATAAGAATATTGTACAGCCTTTTGATATTACTGACCATAACCTGTTGTTGAAAAAACATATTTCTAACGGCTTTTCGACCTTCGGCCATATAGTGGATTCAGAGCCGTCTATCTAATAGAACTCAGAGGATTTCCATGTAAAGTGTGGTGTACCGCAGGGCAGCTCTCTAGGCCCTCTACTCTTTTCTAATTTTACCAATGACCTGGCACTGGCATTAGTTAAACAAAGCATGTGTGTCCATGTATGCTGATGATTCAACCATATACGCATCAGCAAACACAGCTAATGAAGTCACTGAAACCCTTAACAAAGAGTTGGAGACAGTTTTGGCCAATAAACTGAACAGCTCTAAAAGTAAGAGTGTTGTATTTGGTACAACATATTCCCTAAACTCTAGACCTGAATCTGGTAATGAATGGTGTGGCTGTTGAACAAGTTGAAGAGACTAAATAACTTGTTGTTACCTTAGATTATAGACTGTCATTGTCAAAACATATAGATTCAATGTTTGTAAAGATGGGGAGAGGTCTGTCTGTAATTTTTTTTTTTATGTTTTGACTCCACACTCCAAAAAGCAAGTCCTGCCTCTAGTTTTGTCTTACCTTGATTATTGTCCAGTTGTGTGGTCCAGTGCTGCAAGGAAAGACCTAGTTAAGCTGCAGCTGGCCCAGAACAGAGCGGCACATCTTGAGCTTAATTGTAATCAGAGGGCTGATATCAATACTACGCAGGCCAGTGTCTCTTGGCCAAGAGTTGAGGACAGACTGACTACATCACTTCTTCTTTTTATAAGAAACGTTAATGTGTTGAAAATACCAAATTGTTTGCATAGTCAACATACACACAGCTCTGACACACACACTTATCACACCCGACATGCCACCAGGGGTCTTTTCACAGTCCCCAGGTCCAGAACACACTTACCCCACCCGACATGCCACCAGGGGTCTTTTCACAGTCCCCAGGTCCAGAACACACTTACCCCACCAGACATGCCACCAGGGGTCTTTTCCCAGTCCCCTGGTCCAGAACACACTTATCCCACCAGACATGCCACCAGGGGTCTTTTCACAGTCCCCAGGTCCAGAACACACTTACCCCACCAGACATGCCACCAGACATGCCACCAGGGGTCACAGTCCCCAGGTCCAGAACACACTTGCCACCAGGGTCCCCCCCAGGTCCAGAACACACTTATCCCACCAGACATGCCACCAGGGGTCTTTTCACAGTCCCCAGGTCCAGAACACACTTATCCCACCCGACATGCCACCAGGGGTCTTTTCACAGTCCCCAGGTCCAGAACACACTTATCCCACCCGACATGCCACCAGGGGTCTTTTCACAGTCCCCAGGTCCAGAACACACTTACCCCACCAGACATGCCACCAGGGGTCTTTTCACAGTCCCCAGGTCCAGAACACACTTATTCCACCCGACATGCCACCAGGGGTCTTTTCACAGTCCCCAGGTCCAGAACACACTTATCCCACCCGACATGCCACCAGGGGTCTTTTCACAGTCCCCAGGTCCAGAACACACTTATCCCACCCGACATGCCACCAGGGGTCTTTTCACAGTCCCCAGGTCCAGAACACACTTATCCCACCCGACATGCCACCAGGGGTCTTTTCCCAGTCCCCAGGTCCAGAACACACTTACCCCACCAGACATGCCACCAGGGGTCTTTTCACAGTCCCCAGGTCCAGAACACACTTATCCCACCCGACATGCCACCAGGGGTCTTTTCACAGTCCCCAGGTCCAGAACACACTTATCCCACCCGACATGCCACCAGGGGTCTTTTCACAGTCCCCAGGTCCAGAACAAATTCAAGGAAACGTTCAGTATTATACAGAGCCAGGAGCCATCTCATGTAGAGTAAGGGAACAGCAAACCTGGTTTCAAACAACAGATGAAGTAACATCACGGAACAACGCCTCTCCCCCATGTGACCTACTGGTTGTGTGTATGTACTGACATGTGACCTACTGGTTGTGTGTATGTACTGACATGTGACCTACTGGTTGTGTGTACTGACATGTGACCTACTGGTTGTGTGTACTGACATGTGACCTACTGGTTGTGTGTATGTACTGACAAGTGACCTACTGGTTGTATGTACTGACATGTGGCCTACTGATTGTGTGTAGGTACTGACATGTGACCTACTGGTTGTATGTATGTACTGACATGTGGCCTACTGGTTGTGTGTAGGTACTGACATGTGACCTACTGGTTGTGTGTAGGTACTGACATGTGACCTACTGGTTGTGTGTATGTACTGACATGTGACCTACTGGTTGTGTGTATGTACTGACATGTGACCTAATGGTTGTGTGTATGTACTGACAAGTGACCTACTGGTTGTGTGTATGTACTGACATGTGACCTACTGGTTGTATGTACTGACATGTGACCTACTGGTTGTGTGTATGTACTGACAAGTGACCTACTGGTTGTGTGTATGTACTGACATGTGACCTACTGGTTGGTGTGTATGTACTGACATGTGACCTACTGGTTGTGTGTACTGACATGTGACCTACTGGTTGTGTGTATGTACTGACATGTGACCTACTGGTTGTGTGTATGTACTGACATGTGACCTACTGGTTGTGTGTATGTACTGACATGTGACCTACTGGTTGTGTGTATGTACTGACATGTGACCTACTGGTTGTGTGTATGTACTGACATGTGACCTACTGGTTGTGTGTATGTACTGACATGTGACCTACTGGTTGTGTGTATGTACTGACATGTATGTGTAACACTACATGTTAATGTTTTATAATGTATGTCAAAAGTATTTTCTCTGTAATGTCTTCGTAGTTATTTGTAGGACCCCAGTAAGACTAGCTGTTACCATTTGCGTCGGCCAAATAGGATCCTAATAAATCAAATCAAATATTCTCTCTTGGGACTTGGATAGAAAGGGCAGAGGCTACAGGAGAGCATCTCTTCTCCTCAGCTCTTCAACTCTCTGACAATCTCTCTGTCCGTTTCACAGGGCTCCAGTGGCTTCCCTGGATTCCCAGGCTCCAACGGAGAGAAAGGAGGAAGGGTGAGGCTCTTTAGATCACTACATTACTTAATACCTTCTTTTCAATTATTATTATCCCCCTACCCCCCTTTTTTTTCATGATTACAATCTTGTCTCATCACTACAACTCCCCAACGAGCTCGGGAGAGGCAAAGGTCAAGTCATGCGTCCTCCGAAACATGACCTGCCAAGCCGCGCTTCTTAACACCCGATGGCTAAACCTGGAAACACCATTCAACTGACAACCGAACCCGCCACAAGGAGTCATTAGAGGGCGAAGAGCCAAGACCGCTGAGTCACTCTGTGTCTTAGACCGCTGAGTCACTCTGTGTCTTAGACCGCTGAGTCACTCTGTGTCTTAGACCGCTGAGTCACTCTGTGTCTTAGACCGCTGAGTCACTCTGTGTCTTAGACCGCTGAGTCACTCTGTGTCTTAGACCGCTGAGTCACTCTGTGTCTTAGACCGCTGAGTCACTCTGTGTCTTAGACCGCTGAGTCACTCTGTGTCTTAGACCGCTGAGTCACTCTGTGTCTTAGACCGCTGAGTCACTTAGTGTCTTAGACCGCTGAGTCACTCAGTGTATTAGACCGCTGAGTCACTCTGTGTCTTAGACCGCTGAGTCACTCAGTGTATTAGACCACTGAGCCACTCAGTGTCTTAGACCGCTGAGCCAAAGTAAAGTAAATTAGGACAGTAGAGACAATAACTACTGTCAAAATGGAGGGTGAGATGGGGAAGTTGAGGGGTGGAGGGTGAGGCTGGGAAGGGGAGGGGTGGAGGGTGAGGCTGGGAAGGGGAGGGGTGGAGGGTGAGGCTGGGAAGGGGAGGGGTGGAGGGTGAGGCTGGGAAGGGGAGGGGTGGAGGGTGAGGCTGGGAAGTTGAGGGGTGGAGGGTGAGGCTGGGAAGGGAGGGGTGGAGGGTGAGGCTGGGAAGGGGTTGGGTGGGGGTGAGGCTGGGAAGGGGAGGGGTGGAGGGTGAGGCTGGGAAGGGGAGGGGTTGAGGGTGAGGCTGGGAAGGGGTTGGGTGGGGGGTGAGGCTGGGAAGGGGAGGGGAGGGGTGGAGGGTGAGGCTGGGAAGGGGTTGGGTGGGGGTGAGGCTGGGAAGGGAGGGGTGGAGGTGAGGCTGGGAAGGGGAGGGGTGGAGGGTGAAGCTGGGAAGGGGATGGGTGGAAGGTGAGGCTGGGAAGGGAGGGGTGGAGGGTGAGGCTGGGAAGGGGAGGGGTGGAGGGTGGGGCTGGGAAGGGGAGGGGTGGAGGGTGAGGCTGGGAAGGGGAGGGGTGGAGGGTGAGGCTGGGAAGGGGAGGGGTGGAGGGTGAAGCTGGGAAGGGGAGGAGTGGAGGGTGAGGTAGGAAAGTGGGGGATGGGGGTGGAGGGTGAGGCTGGGGAGGGGTGAAGGGTGAGGCTGGGAAGGGGAGGGGTGGAGGGTGAGATGGTGAAGGGGAGGGGTGGAGGGGGAGGCTAGGAAGGGGATGGGTGGAGGGTGAGGCTGGGAAGGGGAGGAGTGGAGGGTGAGGTAGGAAAGTGGGGGATGGATGGTGAGGCTGGGAATGGAATGGGTGGAGGGTGAGGCTGGGAAGGGGAGGGGTGGAGGGTGAGGCTAGGAAGGGGATGGGGGAGGGGAGGCTGGGAAGGGGATGGGTGGAGGGTGAGGCTGGGAAGGGGATGGGTGGAGGGTGAGGCTGGGAAGGGGATGGGGGAGGGGAGATGGTGAAGGGGAGGGGTGGGTGGAGGGTGAGGCTGGGAAGGGGATGGGTGGAGGGGGAGATGGTGAAGGGGAGGGGTGGGTGGAGGGTGAGGCTAGGAAGGGGATGGGTGGAGGGTGAGATGGGGAAGGGGAGGGGTGGGTGGAGGGTGAGGCTGGGAAGGGGATGGGGGAGGGGAGATGGTGAAGGGGAGGGGTGGGTGGAGGGTGAGGCTGGGAAGGGGATGGGGAGGGGAGATGGTGAAGGGAGGGGTGGGTGGAGGGTGAGGCTAGGAAGGGGATGGGTGGAGGGTGAGATGGGAAAGGGGAGGGGTGGAGGGTGAGGTGGGGAACTGGAGGGGGATGGAGGAGAGAGAGGCATTGGAGGAAGTAAGAGAGGGAAAGAGAAATGCTGAAACAAGCTCC